>NC_092796.1:39395041-39698886 GCF_918797505.1 Bemisia tabaci
ATTTGACCTGAGGAGACGTTCCATTCCATTCCTATGTAATGCTCTCCTAGAGAGTTCACTGAAACTTTCTCGAATATTGAAATCACAGAGAGGGCTCACTTCAAAGAAAGCCATTCTGTTTTTTGATGCATATTGCTCTGCATCCCGAGTGGGTACTTGTCTTTTGAAAGCTAGATGTAGCCGGTTCCCAATCAAAACTTTGGGGATTCCAGGAGCATGCTGCAAGCACACAAGAGAGGTTTTAAAAATTACATACGACTAACACTTTTGATGGTATACATGTGATATAAATGAGCATCTCAGTCAGTTCCACAGAGGGGTTAATGTCTGAAAATCAGACGAAAGTGCAAGTTTATTTATGCATCCCAAATGAATACTTTAATATCTTTTTACCTAGCTACATTTGACCAGTTCCCAATCAAAACTTTGAAGATTCCCTCTGGGGGGAAAATGCAAAGATGATTTTGATGACGAACTATTATCTGACTGCCAGACAAACCATTCATTGACGCACAATACAATCTAGACCCCACATTAGGAAATTTCGGCAAGACGACAGGCAACCCGGATTGCAACATGTGCCGAGACAATGGAAATGCCAGTCTTGCCTGTGCCATTGCCTGGCACGCTTCGTATGTCAGGCTGTATCAACTAAGCTGAAGGCGCGTCTATACCCTTGATTTACCCCCATAGCTGTCTTACCTTCCCCGCCTAAAGTCAGGCCTAGTGCGCGGTCTAGATTGTGTTATAAGTCAATGATACCATTCCATCATAGCTTATACGCCATTTTTGAGTGGCCTAACCTATGTGACCAGGAAGCTTGAAAACTGAGAATTTTTGTAAAGTAAAAAAGTTAAAACTCATACTTACACATAAAGGAGTAATGCCAGAAAAAACCCGAAATAAAAATTTTCAACCAAAAATGACTTATGACTCCCCTTAAGATTTTTAAGAAATCACACGAGATAAAAATAGTAAAGAATGGCATGGTTTCAAAACTCACCTCTTCCACCTCCTTTAGCCACCTGTCTATTCCATCAAAGGACCATTTATTGGTGATGTCATAGACTAATAAAATGCCTTGGGCTCCTCTTGAATACGAACGTATGATCGTACAGAATCTACCTTGCCCGGATGTGTCCCATAGTTGCAGCTTGACTCTTTTCCCATCTAACAGGATAGTTGTTGTTCGGTAGGCTGCAAAATACATCAAGAACATAGAAAATTTAGCATGATTCATTCTTCTAATGAAATACATTGAGCTAATAAATTGTCAGACCTGTCGCAGACCTTCTCGACCCTGAGATATCGCATACAATTAGAGATTTCGCCAGCTAAGTTGGCACTTTTTTACATTCCAATTGCAAACAACCACAATGCAATCATCTGGTAGGAATGGAGGATTGACTACGCTGGCGGCGGTCAATTCCTCGATCGCTTGCAAGCGGAATGTAAACAAGGGCCAACTTATCTAACAATACCTCTAAAAAAATTATAGATAACCTATTAGAGAGGTAAAAAGAAAAAAAGGTTGTGACTTACTTAGAAAAATTCAGGAAAATGGAGGGTCCTCAAAATTAGAGAGCCAAAATCTTTTTGAGTCAGACGCATTGGTGAAACCAATAAACTTTCCAAAAGCATTACCAGTTGTTTCGGCAGACCTGTGTACCCCAAGTTTATTCTGATTTCCAAAAAAAGGGCTAGACAACCTTAGCGGAAAGGTAAGCATTGAGCGAATTAATGATAAGTAACATATGAATCAACGCTCTACAGGCCCTTGATCTCTTAAGTAAAGCACCTAATGTTAGTCGAAAACGCAGTAAGCTACAGAACGTAATCAAAGGGCAGAAAATGCACATCATAAGAAAACCATCCAGAATAATTCTGGGTCACTTCAATGCAACGAGTTGTCCTCTCCGCTGTAGGTGATCAGCACAGAACTGAGTGAAGAACCTTGCGTTGAACTTAGAATAGGGTTATGAAAATTCAGATGGATGTTCTGGTTGATAATGAGGATATACTTTCAGTCCAAACAAAGATGCAGGGAGGAAGAAAGAGGGCAGTACAGGCAGAAGACTAGAGAAAGTACAAAGTTACTTAGACTTGAATAAACAAGGGGTTGGAACGACGCAGTTAGCAAATTGCTATATGCCTATATCTGCCGATGGCGTAGCTCAAGTCTACCGAAAGAGGTACATCACCAGTGTTCGCTGAATGCGTGAAACTCGTTTCCGCATTGAAACTGCCTCAAGACCGTGACAGTTTCTCATGATGGCCTGTGGATATAGCACAGATTCAAGCTGGTCATGCCTAACATGCAAGACGAAAGGCTCTTTCAAACACATGGTGATATCTGGATTATAACTGGAAACTCGAGGCTGCATTTGAAGCAACGATGATGCTCAACTGTTGTTCTCAGAGTTTGGCCGAATGAGGTAGACTTAAGAAATGTGCAAAACAGAGACAATGTGTGGTCACTGCTCAGCGGGAGAGTTGAGGCTATGAAATGTACAAATGAGAACTTACCGCTTCCACTCCAAAATGGGGATTCCGCAGACCCGTCCTCCATGCCACTTAAAATTTCTTGCTTCCCTACATCACTGTCTCCAACAAGTAGAAATTTTAAAAGATAATCATACTGTTTCATGCTTTGACAAGTGGATACTCTTGATTCCACAGCCATAACCATTCTCCCTAGGACTTGCTGGTTTTGAAATTGTGAGAAGCATAATAAACTCTAACGAGGAGTGCAAAATCTGCGAGACGATTGGAACACATTTACTAAATCACCGTACGAGTTAAATGATAAAAATTCTGAAAAAATATAAGGGAAATCACAACTAACTTCATTGTAGTGTTTTGAGTTTTTTTGTATCAATATCAATTGGAGAAAAGGAACACCACAAATGAAGAGTTTCAAGTGACGTCAGGCGGCTGACCAACAGGCTGACGTCACCATGGGACTAAAGTTGATCAGCTGATTATTTATCAAACGGCCGTAGTACACGAAACAGTCCGGTATGAAAAATTGCCGCATCTTGAATTGCAGGCGAATTGAGATTTTTATTTGTTATCAGCATATCAGTTATTTTGGTTATCAAGGTTATTATAGGTTATGTTATGTGATGTTATCTGGTGAACTGGTCTTTCTGTTGAAATCATGTGAGCGCATTGTGCATGTGTGTTTCCAAAGATAAATCACGACAAACCGAGATTAATACTTCTGCATTCCATCGAAGTGTGGTACAAAATCGATTAATTTGATCATAATTAATTTTTTAATTGGTTCATCCATATCATAAGCACAAAAACTTTCTAAGTTGGTATGTGTTTCAATTCACGCACTGTCATGCAATGGTGTTTTTACTCAGTTTAAGAACAACTTTCCAAAGCCACCACAGTCGTTTTCACAAATTTTTCCCGTATTTATTTAAATCCCAATCATCTATTCCAATCCCCCTGAACAAGAATCAACTCTGCACTTCCTCAGCATTATCGTAAGTAATCAGTAAGTATTAAGTTCTATGCTCCATCAAATCATCTGACCATTATTTCATATATTTGGCTCCTAACTGATTCATTGTTTCAAATGATAGATCAAAGATGCATGTTTATCGTGATGGGCTGTGTTCTCATCTGAAGGTTCTTGATGCACTTGGAGAAGAATTTTCATTCACTGCTCGTTTCAAAAATAAAAAACCATGATGAAGGTCTTGTAATTGCTTTAAGAAGAACTTCCCTGCCTTTAATTTATATCTCTGAAAGACAATCAATGAAGTATTCACATCTTATTGCCACTCTTCAAGCCATTGTCATGAAACTTGATTCTACTTCATTTTGGTACTTCAGCTTAGTTTTAATTATAATGAAAAGTCCTAAAAGAAGAGAGTTCGGCAAACGACTTAGGTATTTCAGTTTATTTTTTGTCTGGTATCGTAGAATAATTGTGCATTCTGTAGCTCTTTCAAGCTTTTGCTAAATGAAGTCAGACTACTCTTACGAAATAGCATTGAGTCAGACATGGTGAGCAACCTTGAAATAATTGTCTTATGTAACATTTTTACTTCTGTTTTGTTGTGCACAGAAAACCCTCTCTCGTTGGATCAATGCAACTTGTTATGTATCACTGTGTCAAATCCAGCATCATCAAGCTGGAGACTTGCTTTTATTTTACTCTTCTGTCATGAGAAACATCGCTAATCATTGAAATTGAATTTTTCAGGTTCCGAAATTTTTCTTCTGGTCGCATCATGTCAAGTCAAGAAAATCTTATTTTGAAGGGAAAGCTCGATCACTACAATGGCATGACCATTGACTGTGATTCAGTGCCTGAAGAGGGACTTCCATTCGCCCAACGACTGGAAGGTAATTTATTGCTCGCTCAATTTCTCAAAGCACCACATCAACTGGAGTATAAAGCATCTTCCTTCCAAACTTCATCTGCAGATTTTCGTAGTATTCTGAGACGCATAATTTTTTTTCTTCTCAAAATGCATAGACATCACGTATGTAGGCATGTATGCAGACACTACAATGAGGAGCTCTGAAATCTAGTTAGGAATTTACTTAAATAAATAACTAATTTTCTGCACTCAGAATGCAAAAAGAAAAGACAAGCAAATAGGTAGGGAGACATATTGCTGTTGGGAATATTTGAGAGTGCTGGAGCGAGCCAAACAAGCTTAGTTTCGTTGCAACGTCACATGGTTTCATTGTCAATTCATTCATTTAATAAAGTACGGCTGCACGTTTCTCTACAAAATTTTTGGTGAATTTTCTGTGACTTGACAAAAATAATGTATTGCAAGCTGAAATAGAATCCTTTTTTTTCCTCTTTTTTTTTAATGGAGGCTTAAACTTTAAATTCAAGTTAAACAAAGTATCACAGAACTATTCCTCTTCTCTAATTTTTTTTCCTCCTGTTAACAGAGTCATTGAAAAAGTGGGCAGCAGAAAATGTGCGAGGAGTATGGTTTCATGTAAGCACCAAGCGCGCTGACTGGATTCCAGTTTTAGTGAAGGTAGAAACATCATGTTATTTCTAAGTTCCTTATGCAATTTGCCTCAAGATTTCTTCCAGAATGAATCAAATAGATATAAAATGATAGTCTCAAAATTATCTAGAAAAGTGAAATAATCTGTCAAGAGTGGGGGTGTTTTTATATCGTAGGTGAACAAACATTGAGATTTCAAAAAAATTTAGCTAGAATACCATACAAAGTTGTTTCAAAAGAATTTATAACTATTGTATGAGTTTTGTAAAATGTTGACCTTACTAAAATCCCCGCCATAAAGACTACTAGATGAGGACTGGAATCAGGTGACTAATCCTTTGCTTGGGTGTTGAGATGCAGGTATATTTTCTCTTTTAAAAAGTGCTGGCTTAACGGAGCCAATCAATCCTCAAACAAAGGTTTGAGCAGTGGCTTGGCACTGCTTCTAATCTCCCAGTTTTTTTGAAATGGAATAAAATACTAGTTTTGTGATAATATTTTACAGAAGACAGATTAGGTAAATTTATGTATCTACAAGCCTTTTTAAGTTCTCTATTTTTGTAATATCTCTCTAATGTAAGCATGTAAACATCTTATTTTCCTCAAAAGTTCCATCTCTAATCTTGAATTACTACCCCTTTCAGAATGGTTTTAATTTTCATCACGCATCCATAGATACTTCAACTCTGACACTCTGTCGCTGGCTGCCTCAAGATGCAGCATCACACATTCCAGTGTATGCACACACTATGGTTGGAATAGGAGCGGTTGTTGTTAATGAAGATAATGAAGTTTTAACAGTGAAGGAGAAATATGGTCAAAGAATACAGTGGAAGCTCCCTGGAGGCTATGTTGAACCTGGTAATAACTGGTTTCTTGCTTTTATTTTTGTGAACACTTTTTGAGAACATTTTTTGCATGATCTTTGAAGACAAGGGCAGATGAGCCTTGTTTGTTGAATTATTTTTTTTAATATTGCCTCTATAATTTTCATAGTTTAAACCTTGTTATCTGAATTAATACCTACCTTTGTCTGAAAGCTATGAAAATCATGAGAATTTTGGAAAAAATTGAGGAAAGTATTTGTTCCAGAATTTTGATGGGCGAATTACCTATGTAAAGTTTTATTGCTTGATTGGCATTAGCTCTATGATACACACATGATCTTTCAGCGCCTACTGTAAAATTTTGAAAGTAGTTTCATATCACTTACTCTATGAGCTGTCTTTATTTGATCCCCAGGTGAAGATTTAGCTGATGCTGTTGTGAGAGAAGTAATGGAAGAAACGCACATTGAAACAAAATTCGTCTCCCTCTTATCTTTACGGCACATGCATCAAGCAAAATTTGGTTGCTCAGACTTCTACTTCATTGCCCATCTTGTTCCTCTATCCAAAGACATTAAAAAATGTGATCGAGAAATTGAGGATTGCGTCTGGATGAAGGTACAGCCTTTTCATTCTAACAAAAAATAGATAGAGGTACAACGCAAGAGTCGTTTGGACAAATGTGTTGGCATTTAGTGTTGTACTGAAGTTTAACGCAGGTTGGCAAAATCACACACTTGCCCTTATCATTCCATGTCCATTTGTGTCAGGCAGCTTTGTGTTTTTTATGCATCATTTCATTATGTTCTTACGCCTCACTTTCTAAAATCAGAGACAGCCTCAAAGAGAATGGGAAATTTCCGAACGCCATACATAAGTCATCATTTTCCTCGTGGAGAAACGTTACTACTTTTTGGCGCTGCCAAATTTTCCCTCAAAAATTGTATCTTTAGCAGGAAACTGTTGAACATTTCTTAATGAAAAATTCAATGATTTCTCTTTCTATTACATGCAAATATCAGCAAAATTTTAAACAAAAATTGCTAAATCATATTCTATAGTTAAAAATTGAAATTTTTGAGTCAAATTTGACACTTCAGAATGGACTTACAGTCCTACATTCGAGAAAAAACTGAATGAAACGAGATATTAGTACAAATCTATAAGGAGTTCTTCGCTCTATTCTCACTGAAGTTCTTACTGTATTCTAAGGGGAAAATACTCAATTGTTTTGTGTAATCGGCTGCTGTCGCTGTAGAGGAAAAATGTTGCAAATTGAAGACACTGAATGATGGAATTAAAATATGTCTGTCAAATGAAATAATTTTAAAATGTTTAGAAACTGTTCCGATGATGTTTGAATTTTCGTTATTTTGTTAATAGTCGCTGTTATAAGCACGAAGTGCTCTTACTTAAAGATGGTGTGTTTTACAAGCGAAGAATTTAGTATGATATCGAAAAATTTAACGATAAAGAGAGGAGTTCATTCGTGTATAGTTCTTTCTCAGAGATGTTGTTTGCTACTATGTGCTGTACTTTTAATTGTGCTGTGCTGATATTGAGACCAACTAAACCTGAAGCGAGCTACAGGTGGTATTCTGATAAGTTGTAATGAGTGCCTAATTCCCCTCCTGACCCTCCCTACGTTTCATAGTCGCTTTTTTTGGGGCGAATGTTAGTAGATTTAGATTTATACAAGGATGGAATTTTCGGAGATCTTTTTATATGTACCTCCAAGCAATTTTTACCTCCCCTAGATGTGAATGAGAAAAGGCCCCAATGCCAAACAGGATAGTGTTCTGAGAAAAAATTGCATTTGAATGAGCTTTTCTCCTCCATCATGATATTCGTAAATTTTACACTAGATTCAACTAAAGCACATTATTTCTTTGGCCCGGTCAAAATTGGGCAATGATCATTTTACCAACCTTTATTGCATCTTTCCATTTATGGATTAAAATGGACGTTCCATTGTTTCAGATTGATGAATATTTAAACCATCCGGAGGTACACATCAATAACAAGTTTTTCGTGCAGAAGTATGTAGAAAACAAGAAGAATAACGTAGCGTTTATCGGTAAAAAATCGCACCATCCTGTAACGAAGAAGGAGCAATACATTTTTGCAATAGAGTCAACGCAATGAAAGCCACTGAGAGGCTTGCAAAGGATTTGATCTGGTCAGTCAGAGTTTTTCAAACATCCCAGAGACCTGTCAATGTAGCCTCAATTGTATTTAATTTTTTAATGGCATGAAATCATTAAAAAGGTATTAAGGTAGCATTATGAAACCGAAATATTTTTGTTTCAGAAAAAACACTTATATTTTTATTTATTTCCTGTCCTAAGTTACCAAAATAATACTAAGGGTTAAAAAGCTGGGTCCAGAAGTTTTATTTTAGTTATAATTTCTTAAATGTGTACATCCGGCTAATGACAAAAAAACAATAGACCAATAGACAGGGTAAAAAATTAAGAATCACAATGTGTGTTACCTCTTCAAAATTTTACAAACTATATGATGGACGTATTGAGACTTTCCAAAGTCAACTTAAAAGCTAGAAAATAATGGTTTTTGTCTATGTCAACTCAGACATCTCGTTTGCAGGTAAACCACTCAAGTTGAATCAAGCACTGATTTGATGTCTGTAAGGAAGGAGTTTCTTGCGCACTAACTTTTTTTCTTTTGAAAGATTGAAGGTATCTTGTATCAGAAAAAGGAGAAAATGCCTGTGAAACTAAGCTCTAGTTATTTGCCCGATGTACAAAGTGATTTCACTGCGCAGTTTGGCACACATTGCCTATGGTTTTTTTTTTTTTTTTTTTTTTTTTTTTTTTACAGTGAGGCGCCGATGTCTATTTCTCTTTTACGAGTTAAATTCAGAATTTTTCAGTATGTTTAAGTGTTCTTAGTTAAATTTTGTTGAGAAAACATGTACTGTAGTGCTCAAATTTTTACCCTGCCAAGTAGTCCATTTTTTATTTGAAAATGCTGAAGGTTCTGTGGAAGATCATGAATCATCTCATTGAAAGTTTTTCTTTTCAAACGAATTCCAAACAAAAAATGTTAAGTACCTACTGCAATACTGTACAATAATTATTGAATCTGTTTTTACAACTATCTAGCATGAAAAACAATCGATAATATTTCCAAAAGTAAAGATTTATTAAATGATTTAAGTGTAACAGAATGAAATTTTGACTTTTACGGTCTCATCTCTTAAGGTAAAATTGATTCTAATGCCATAAAATGCATAGAAGAGGATACAAAGAGAGAAAAATGTATGTATTAAATTAGGAAATTGCGGAGTAAAACTTGTTGCAAGATTATGCTCTCTGATTGCAGATTCATGTGTATAAAGTTAGGTTTTGGATATGAATTTTTGCTTGAAGGTTACTTCTTTTTTTGGGTGCTGCATTTTAGATACACCGACATTAGAACTAATACTAATCAATATTAACTGTTAGATTCTTGTTAAAGCTTGCCACGAGTTGACAAGTGGCTGTTGCATCAGGAGATTTCTGGATGATTATAATTAGTTGCAGGAGCTGGCACCTTTTTCAGAGAGGAAGTGCAGGTTATGAAAGTTTAAAAAATTGTTACTGCTTAAGAGTCGAGATTTTTCAGTGTGTAATTCAATGTTTTAAATTCATGTTTTGGAATTCATAATTTAGTCTGCTGACAAACTTTACAATTAGCCTTGTCATAATTTTTTAAGGCCTCTCACTGCAGGAGAAGCCAACTGTATTTGTCCCAGTTGCATTATTTTTAAGACAATCAACAACTGTAACATTTTTACATTACGCTGAAATGCTTTTTAAGGTTAAAACATGGTAATTGCAGATGGAAAGAATGCGAAGGTTTTTTTCAAGCACACTGCATTTGTTCAAATGTGATATTGATTTTAAGATTTAAATTAAAGTTTCATAGAAGTTTTAATCTTGATTTTCTTCTTTTTTATCACTTATTTATTTATTAATTTAGCAGCTCTGAACATGAGGAATAGTCTATTATGTATATCAACAGTGAAACTACCAGACCATGTGTTCTCAGTTTAGGATGTTGCATATTTTCTGACATACTTTATTTTTTAGATGGAAAACTTCTCAATGTCATTTCTCGAAAACTTCGATAATTTTTCTTCTCTGCGCGAAAACAACTCTGTGAAAACTTTACAGAATGACACTGAATTGTTCTCCATCAAAGAAATAAAATGAGAACGGAGATTCTTAAACAACGAAGGGAGCTGTTTAAACAGAGAGGGAGGTTCAAGCCTTTTTGACGTTTTAAAATGGGGAAAAGTAGGTGTGAAACACTGCATTACATGACACCAAAATTTGCGGAATCTTCTGTTTTTTTGCACATTAAGCCATAGAGAGTAAAAAAAATTTTCACAAAATGTGTGTACTTTCACAGCCCCCTAATCTAACATTTTAACTTTGACTCATAGATTTTATGCACATCTGATAATGCAAAAACATGTTTTTGCCATTTTCCTAAAATTCAGAATTTTTGAAAACACATATCCAAGCGTAGCAAAATTCAAACGATAATCAAAGGTGGAGGTTAACATAAGCTTTGCACAATTTTTGAGGTCGGTTTAAACTTGTATTAAAAAGAGTTGAAAAAAAGGAGTAACAATATTAAGAATACAGCTTTGGGTTTTTCTTATAAATGGTCTCTTTGGATAACTTGTTCTTTTGGGATTAAAAAACTTGTCATTATAAACCATGACAAATCTAAGCATAAAAAAAACTTTAATACACATACGATACAGTAAAATCACAGATAAAAACAGAACTAGGACTGACAGTTGTGACAGGTAAAAAGTACATTTATGAAACAGGGGTCTGACTGGTTTGAGGACTCTCCTCAACTGGAATTGCGGATGGGGAGGGAACGAAAACGTTTGATGCAAAATGCTCTTTAAAATACTCCATTCCCTTTTCCTCATATTCATTCACACTTATACTAAGTTTTGCAAAATCATCAGACAGAGCCATCTCTTTCGCACCAAACCAACTATCCAACATCAAGTTGCTTGCTTCACTAATATTAAACATTGATTGGAAGGGTCGAATTTCCATCAACTCTTTCCGCAGCCTGTCCTTTAGACCAGGTAAATTTCCGCAACCTCCAGTGATAAAAATATTTGAGACTAAATTTGTTGCCGTTTCCTCATTAAACTGTTTTAAGATGTATTCAATTGTTTCGGCAATCCCTGCTTGAGATACACCGATCATAGAAGGTTGGAATAGTACCTCCGGGGCGCGGATATGTTCAGTTCCGAAATGTAGTTGGTGCGCTTCTTCTGGGTTTAATTCTTGCTCGTTTGAATTTTCACTGAAGACAGGGTCGTATTGGCGCAATACTTCTTCTAGTTCTATCAGTTTTTCTTGCTCTTCTTCGCTATCACTATCCCCTCCATCCTGAAAATGGAAAATAAAGGCACTTGATGTTAGGACAAGGAAAGCCTTAACCGCCGCCATTATATTCTTAGTTTCTGACGTTACAAACTTCTAATCAGACAGTGTTTTGATGACAGATTATCAATTGTTTTTAATTTGAGAAATTCACTATGCTTTTATCTGTACTGGATTTCAAATATCCTCCAAAGATTTCATGTCAAAATAGTTTGATATATTACTATTTTGGCAGTCTATTTTGTCTCTATTTTAAAAAAAAAGAGACATGAAATGGAAGTAAAAAATGTTTAACTCAAGGTCCATTATATTTTTTTTCCAACATCAATCCACAAAAAGTTGATGACTATTGATTCTACCTCAGTATTTGATGTGCAAATTAAGAGGTGTAAAAATAGCAGGATCTATGAACGACCTTATCTTCTGGAAGATGGCTGAAGTACAAAAGCTCGTAACTCCATTTGCAACGTTGCTGACTTCCTGCTAGACTTTTTTTCCCTCATTGATCAACATTAATTCTTGAAATCTTCCTTGATTTTTCTGCTCTGTTGGCAAATTATTCTGCATAAATTTGAAGCTGTAAATTTGGCTTCTTCGTCTTTGAAAAAATAAAATAGGAGCAGACATTTTGTAATACTGTAATGGAGATACGTGATTTTGCACTTTGGCCATTGAAATGTGAGTGCCAAGGGTAAAATTAACTCAAACAGTTGGATTTACCTTGTTGATGACTTTATAGACGTCCCAATCCTCGTCTCGCATCCCAAAATCATCATCTCGTTTGTCTTTTTTGTTCCCTGCTAGCTGGCTAATGATTCTCATTCTTTCCCAAGATGCTGCTGTTCTCCTTTTCGCCATATCTTGCTTGCGTTGTTTCCGTGCTGACCGCTTATCTAGAATTCTTTGCCTGATAAAACGAGAAAAATGTACAGTGATAAAACCTGCAAAATAGTCTAATGTAGCTTGGTCTGCAAAATAGTCTAAAGATGCTTTTTCAGAATTTCAGCCTATCACTTAATTGAATGGACCAAAAAAGCAGAGCTACTAACAAGCAAATCGATGGTTAGGAAAGAAAACAATCCAATGCAGGATGAATAGCAAACTGTTAATTTTGGAGAAAATGAGTTGGTGAATTTACCACATTCCACAGGATAAAATAGGCAAGCTGATGTTTTAGTTTTTTCAATTTCACACAGGAGCGCCGTGACGTATAAAAAAATTTCAATTCTTTCCAAAAATAGCGAAGTTTATTCTTCGTCCTATAAAATCGTCAGTTCGTAGATAGGCGGTTTTGTTCCTTAGCCATAGAAATGTTAACTGCCTCTTCGGCTTGCCTCGGAGGATCCCTTCTTATTATCGTTTCTCTATCACTACTTTGCTACCTCGAAAAATTTCAACAGAGATGCACAGCAAAAGATTTCTGTTGGCTTTTTCTTTCATTCTTTTTTTCTCAGTCATGAGATAGTTACAAAAACGTATAACCGTGCTAGTTACAAGTCAGACGGTGATTTTAAAACAAATGAGTATTTATGACTTTGAAACTGAAAAGTTGCTTTCATTTGTTCAAGTTTTGTCGATTTTAATTCCGTCAAAACATACCTCTTTTCTCTGAGATCACTGATCCACTTTTTCATGTCTTCATCCTTCTTTGGCACAGGCATTTCCTTCATAATCTTCAATTTTGGCTCCTTAATAAACAATAAAATACAACACAAGTAGAAAATAAACATTCCTCTTAATGAAAAAATAAAAAGTTGAATAGAAAATTGGTGAAAAAATCTTATTTACTCATCTGAGAATGCTCAGTGAGCCAAGTTTGCAGTATGTTTTATAGTTGTTTTCTAATAGGGAAAATTGTAGAAAAATAGATATGATAGGTAAAGGAAGAAAATGTACCGTTTTTTGACATTATCAGGTGGCATTTCTTGTTTATACACATTTACTTTAACAGATTCTATCTTAAGTCATATTTCCTCCAATAATTGTTCGATTTAGAAACCAAGAATACTCAGTTTAGTTAATAGTTTCCAATTAAATATGAAATTCATTAAATTTCAGACACCTGCAAACTCTCCATTACACCCATTCAGTACGAACCGCTACAAGTAGAAGAAGAGATTTTTTTCTGAGTAATTAAGAACTTAAAGAAAATGTTAATTTGAGAGGTCTAGCCAGAATAATCGTCTCAATCTGCTTATTTGTTTTTAGAATCAAATGACTTCATGAAATACTGAAATGAGCCCGGACAGATTATGAAGGCACTGTTTTGGAAGCACTAGAAAGAAAAGAACATCACTTTGAAAATATTGGAGACAACAAGTTCTTGAAAATGAAGAGGTTACTTTGAAAAATGGGATGGGCAGGAACTGTGTGCATTGCTGTGTTTTTTTTCAACTTAACAGGATTATAAAATTTCTACATGGAAAATATGGCGAGTCGCAAAATTCAGAGTACAAGGAGAAAAAAAAAACGACTTACCGACATGCATTATTGGAACTTGTATTTTATATTGGTGCCAAAAGAGAGAAACTCCAAGTGTAAAGACAATTTTTTTTTGTTTTTTTCTGCAAATCTATGATGTTCCTCACAAACAGGAATGGAGCCAGAGCTCTAAAATACATGCAGAAACTAAATTTTCAAAAAACTCAAGTAACAGTGCATTCAAACTACTTCTGCAAATGTTCTTCTTTGGCACAAAAGCACCCTCAAGTCCCAATTTTTAAACTTAAAGCACAGAAACTCACCTCGGTAGCAATAGTATCAGTCACAACATTTGCTCCACAAATTTTCTGTTTGGTTTTTTCAATTTTGGAGCGCAGTTGGTTGATTGACTTGATCAAATCATTTACATCCTTTAATTCAAATGACTTCAGGGCTTCCTAAAATAAACAGTTCAACAAAAAAAAAACGATAATTTCATTTCAGATGTGATAAACAACTTTTCATACGTCAATAGCTAGGACATAGGCATAGGCTCATTCAGTTTATTTCAATGACTTTAATGCAAGGTAAAGAAAAAAGAAGTTTGTCTTATTGCTTTGCTCCTCTGACATGAGGGCGTAATTCTGTTTCCACATGAGTTCCGAAAAGCATTAAGTTATGCAGAGTACAGAGCTCTCGTAGAAATTGAGATACGCCCTTTTACTAGGGGAGCGACGATTAGCACATATGCTCCAAAGAAAATGCGCTGTTTTAAAAATTCCCAACTTTTCAAATTAATTATGATGTAGCTCAAAACTGCAATTAAATTTCAGGATGCTGAGTAAAAAATCCAGCTTACCTGAATATTTTTTTCTGCATCATTGAACTCCACCATCTCTTGAATCGCCAAGAGCTGATTCAGTTGTTCCTCTTCTTCAGCCAGCTAAAAATGTAAAAAAGAGCATTTCTTTCAAACATTGTATCAAAATAACTCTCAATCGGAAAAGAAGTCTCCGGTCAAACTCTTTTAAGAAAACGAACTACTTCAGTCGATGAAATCAATAGAGAGGCATGTTGCAGGCTGAGCAAAAGCACTATAAAATTTAGAATTAAAGTATCGTTTACAATTAAAATAAAAAAAACCCTTGAGAATGTAAAATGCTCAATGCTTACAAAGTTTACGCACATTTTGGCCTGTTTGAAAAACTCTGATAGCTATCAGTAAGGGTCTCTCAAGTGTAACTTTTTCTAAACGCAAAACCTTTCAAAGCCACACTTTTGCCTCCTATACAATACCTATCCGATTGGTTTGCAAATCTTAGAGGAAAACTGATACATAAATAAATTCAAAGAAAAAAATACGATAAGACTCACTTGCAAAATTGAGTCAATTCAAAAAAATAAAAACTCACAATAAAAACAAACGCTAAGACAAGAGAAAATTAAAATTGACCTTACCCTTTCTTCGCGCTTCCGAGCATTCATTTCAACAAGTTTTTTTGCCAATTCTTTTCTGCGAGCAAGTTGTTGCTCTGGTGTTAGCGCTGGAGTTGTTATATTGAATGGTAACTGAATTCTCCTCACATTTTTATTGTAGTAATCTAAATCCGCCCACTTGTTCACTTCTTCTTTATAGTCGATTGCAATTCGACTGTGTTCATGAATTAACTCCTATGGAAAGAAGATTTACCTTTATTAAGGCTGCATGGATTGACTACTAAAATGTTTTCAGTTTTAAAGGATGAAGTACATGATTTGAATAAAGAAACCGACATAAGTTCAACAAGGTTCTCAAGGGGTAATGTTTTCATTAACGATGAATTTGTAAAAACTTGGCTTGCACACAGACCTTAATATTTCAATTAAAAAAGTGATTAAAATCCAATTTTATGGTTTTGATTTTGAATCGATGGTGAAACTACCACACTAGGTAACTCTAAAAATCTGTTTTTTTTTGAAAGAGCAAAAAAACGGTCTACAGTCCTTGAATTTGAGTTGAGGTTACAGGATCCAGTGCTTTTCGAACCCTGCCTGAGCCAAGATTACAAGTAGACATTTATTGGGGATTCTGAGGTAACAGAAAACAAATGGTTTTATAATTTGACATGACGTATATGCTAAAATGATATTACCTCTGCTCTAGAGGGAGTAATAGCAGCAAAATGGGCAGGATACTTCAGTTGCAGTAGTCGATACAGGTAGTTAACAACATGGAATCCACCGATATCAATTCTTCTCGACCGAGAGTAATCAGGTTTAAAATCAACGATAGGAATTATATGAATACAGTGATAACCACAGCCAACTACCAGCCCATACTGAGCTGCTGGGTTGTTCTTTTGGTAGCTGAAAAGGCAGTCCACACCATAGCAAACTGCAGGTACTTGATAGCATTCGAATAGGAGCTCCGACATAACTGTAATGAAAGAATAAAATTGAGTTTAAACATAATTAAAATTTCATAGGGAAATTTGCACTGAATTTCATTGACTGGGCTCAGCAAAGAGAACAAAATTTTGTTGACTTCATTCGAACGGCTAAATAGTCAGCGGCAGTTTTCTACGTTCCCCAGACGCCACGCACCAGTAGCGCCTAAAAGTTAGGGGAGGGGGGGGCTGGTTCATCAAGGTGCTTAAAAAGTGGCCGTACCCGGAAAATTCTTCAAACTTGACAGATAACCATATTTTCCCCCAAAGAATTCTGTTCCTTTCTGCTAAATGTAATTTCTACAGAGTGAGCAATAAAAGAAACAAAATGAAAACATTCATTGTAATTGTAAGATTACTGAAACGAAAAAGCCAAAAAAAAGCCCAAAAAAAAAAAAAAAAAAAAAATGAGGATTTTGTTTGCTTTTTTAAATAAGTTTTCACAATGGACTTCAGATTATCATGACTAATGAGAGTCAGGCCAATGTCGATGAGTAAAAAATTATAATAATTGATGGAAAGCAATGCTTTTGACTTCTAACACATACTGCATTTATAAGAGAAAAAAAAAGAGAAAAAAATATGGAGGAGGTTGTCCACACTTTGGCCAAGGAAACTTACCAAATCTTTCTGGATAGTGTAATAGTGCCTAATGAGCATACCACTCAGGGATCGATACAAAAATACGCTTTTTGCAAGTTCCGATGGGATGTGACTTACTGACTGCTCTCATTTGATTAGTGAGGCATATGAATTAACGGTATATTTTTACATTAAAATCACAAAGGCACTCAATGCAACCGATTTTCAGGGGAATTTGTAGAGATATCCACCTTCAAATGTTTCAAGAATGGCATATTGCACATTCATTATGATATGGGAAAATAAAAAGAATAAGAGCCTGAAAAACTTACACTGTCGACAATAGTTGGGGTTCAAAAAGGCCTCTGTGAGTAAGATAGGGTGATTAACGGACTGTTCAGTGTTTATACTCAGGTGAGAAAATGAGTAGTCGAATATTTGTTCTTGGACATCATAATGAGTGACGACATTGCGATCAAACTGAGATTTCAGTTGAAGTCGAACTGCTTCCATGTTAGTGATGTCATTTCCCACTTGCAGCTCCGTGACCTGTCAAATGAACACGCAAGTCTGAATATACTGAATGATAAAAATTGTATGAAAAAAAAGAAGAGACAAGAAGACCTAAATGAGACCATGATAGGAAAGATACCAAAGTGAGAGATAATTCACAACCAAGAATAGACCAATTGCCTTGTTTTTTCATTGACAAGCAGGTTAATACGACAAAAAAAAGAGAGAGAGAGCAACAGAGATACTTAACAGTTGATTTCACCATAGATTTTGGGCATTTAAAGGTACATAGGTAATGACGCTCACACTTACTTTTTTCCCTCTTTCTTTCCTTGGCTTGGCAAGGACATTCTTGAAAATGAGATTTGGCTTCTGTGCGGATGCCCATCCTACTCTACACTGATAAGAACCTGAAAAAGTAAGAATACTATTTTTGAGCACAGAAAAATATAACACCTGTAAAAAATTATGCTAGTAATCAAAGAGGCCAACAGTAAAGACTAAGGGTTAGCAATTTTACGTAGATGTTTCGATGGCGTAGTTCATTCAAATTTGATTTGAAAGAAAATTATTCCACTCCAATTTCACAAGTTTTCAGTCCATTTTCATTTTATTTTTGCATTGAAATCGATAACCATTGAGGGATATCAATTTCGTAACTAGAAAAACACATTTCTTCTCTCCTGCTTTACAAAATTTTCACCTATGAGTATTTCATTTATCACAAGAAAACTGCTTGTCATCTTTGCATGAAATTGGCAGAGAAAAGTATTAAAAGGAACACTGAGAATCTCCAGAAATTTTAACCAGTAGTAATGTACAGACATCTGTTTCTTATAATTAGGAAATTTACAAAATTGAGATGCAAATGATACTCTATCACATAATCTATTTGTACTCATAGATGTAAGCGATGTGTATGAATGATGAATACCTCGGACGGACTGTTCCGAATTTGAAAACTTGAGATACTCATCAGAGCAGAGGTAAGGACTAGGAGAGAAATGAGAAATCCTAGAACACTAATCCAGTGATAAGCATTCTGATTGTCAAGAACTGTAGAACTGAAGCATTGAAAATCTTTACTCCAAACCCAACAACACTTAATATTAGATCAAATTACAGTTTTAAAAGTATCTAGACAATAAAGAAAAAATAGGAAAATCGTACGGCCAAAATGAATTAACTGCTCCTCTTACCGTTGTCAATAACAATTGGCGTTCCGGATGTCCGCAACAAATCAGTGTAGGGGTGGAAAATGTCTGGAACGGTTTTTAAGTCTTTCAACCCAAAAACTTCCATTACTGATGGATACTTGAATCAAATATTTGACTAATAAAATTCTTTATGCGAGATGAAAACTTAAATCAGCGCTGCTCACAGAGGACTTACTCCTAATTGTATTAATGAGATCGAACATGAAATCTCTGAGGGATTAGCAATTCAAGAATTGAGGATACCTTCTGGGTAGTGAACAGAATACAGACTATGTGCGGGCAGTATCAAGGGGAAAATAGAAATGGAAGTGAATTAAATGCAAAAGATTACTCTGATTACCAGTGACTAATCAATAAGATGACAAAAACACTTCAAACTACAATTTTTACGCATTCTTGCTAAGTTCAATCCATAATCCAACCCGATTCAATCGCGTTATCATCAAAACATAACCTCAAAAGCCTCAATTTTTCGGAATGTTTTTGTTTTGATTTTATTTCCCGCGCGCGCCGCCCAGCAGAGAGCAACAAAGTTCAAATAGTAGCGGGAAAATTTGAAAATGCGCACCTGTCACTCCCCGTCCGACAGAGCACAGGGGAGAATTTTATGAGCCGCCTCGCGCCGTCCGCAGCGCGCATGGCGAACGACTCATGCCTCCATAATGAAACTTCATCTAGCGTTGAGAGTTCACTAATTACTTCACACGACCAGTGGGTAATTTTAAAAGTCGAAAATTAAAGAAAGAAAAAAAATGTACACGATACACGAGATTTTCCGCAAGGGAGCTCTCCCGCAGGAAATCTTTCACCACCCGTCGCCGGGAGAGCCGCGGCGCGCCGTGGCGTGCTGCCAGCGCGAAACGCGTACTGACGCCTACAAACCTAAGTGGCTACTTCACACATTGCGCAATGCATGAAGTATCCCTTTAGGTTTGTAGGCGTCAGTGCACGTTTCGAGCTGGCAGCAAACCGCGCCGCGCCGCATAGCGACTCAAAAAATGTCAGTTATGAAACTTTCGTGAACTTTCTGTCACTATCCGACTTATTTCTTCCTATTCTTGAGTTTTGGACCATGGTGCGCCGCGGGCGGCGGCGCGCGCGATCGTGAAATTCTCCCTTGTGCTCGATCGCTCCCCTTCCGTCTTTTTTTATACAAACGTGGAATATGTTTATCCACACACAGTGAAAGGTAAACTGATTAGAGGATGAATTAAACATTGTATCAGTAAATTAGTGTTACTGATTCAGGATCGACACATATGCAATGAAAAAACACTCATCTTATGAAAATCTAATAAAAATGTAGTCCAATCATTAGCATTTAACTGTTCACTCTACCTTCAGTTAGTTAGAATTCTGTTTAACTTCTGAATACAAATCTATTACATGTTCTTATGCTACCAAATTCCGTGTTTTACTTTTTTCCTACAAAAAAAAACAACAACAACAAAAAATTTTCTCACATTTTTTTTTTTTTTTTTTTTTTTTTGGTTAATTGTCTATACTCGTGCAGAAATATTCACAGAAAATTTCAAGAGGGTATAGGAATTTTGGTTGGCTTTCTTTCAAATATATAAAACGTAATACAAAAAACTGTGCTAATGAAGTGGGCGGCGCATACGATTGCCGTGCTTCAGTTCCTTTCGATTTGATTCTCTGTTTCTCTCAGCATGAATACGTCCATTTGATGTCTCTATATACATTCTTATCATATTTTGAAAGAGATCGAAATCTAGAAAAACGAGCGACCGAAACTAGTAAGTGACTGAATTGGCACGTGGTGAGAGGTATTTTATACGGCGTCAAGTAAGTTTGATCAGATTGAAGATATTTTATACTTCATATCGATCGTGAAAATACAGGAGTGCGTATCTCGATTTTTGACAGTTTTGAGTTAGCTGCATAAACGTGTTGTTGAATGTATCGTCTATCTGCCAACAAGAGATTATAATCAAATAAATGAAGTCACCTAAAACCGTGGAACTTTTTTCGCGTCTCAGGCTTGAGTGCAGAAATGCATGTCTCGTTCTGGCCCCTTCATTTGATCCGGCGCGCCTTCCGCACAACGCGCGCTCCTTGGATGCCAAAGAGGGCAACCCCTGGGGGTTTGGCTTCTCGGACGCCGGGTGGGGCGACCCCGGGGGGGTTGGCTTCTCGGACGCCGGGTGGGGCGACCCCGGGGGGGTTGGCTCCTTATATGCCAGGGGGGACAGCCCCTGGGGGTTGGGCTTCTTGGATACCAAGGGGGGCATCCCTGGGGGTTGGGCACCTTATATGCCAAGGAAAGCAACTCCGGAGGTTTAGGTCCCTAAAGTACACGTAGCACATTGCTTAAATTCGTACCCTGTAGCCTGGGCCAATGATTTGCCTTCAATCAGTCGGCTATGCAAAATGACTGATGTGACGCACGAATTGTGGTATCCGAATTTTGTATTAAGATTACGCAGTGGGTTGAAGGCGTTCTTATGTATCGTATCTGAGTGGCCTTGCACAATGATGTTGAAACAAGATTGAACAGTTGAGTCAACTTTGGTCAACATTGTTGACCAAAAAAGTTCAGAATTTTGGAGTCTTCAATCGAGCCGCAATTTTGAAAAATGCCCGAAGAACATATTTTTACGTTCTAAGATTTTTATTGTCTCTAAGTCCTATTTCAAAAAAGAGAGTCCAAACGCTCGGTTTGGAATGTTGTTCTCCTTGCTTGAAGTCATCGTATTATCATGCAAAACTGAGAGAGTCGCCGTTTACAAGATCGCAAATTACTCGAAAGCGGTTGTAAATTCAATAGGTTTGGCACGGATAAAATGAGCTTTCGACGATGAACTGTGAATAATAAAAATTGAAGAAAGGGCGCTTTGTCCACACTTGAAAGGGCACTTGGGGGAAAAGCCCCGAAGTTTCATTCCTGCGATTCGAACTTTGGACAACTCCCATGAAACGTCCCGTAAAGACAACACCTACGTCCTACGTAAGTGTAATACCTATCCCGTGAATATAGCATTATAGTCCCCAAATGTAATACTTTTTCCTCCTCTCCTTGTAGGAATATTGCACATTCAAGCGAGGAGGATTTCAATACTCTGAGATAATGCGACACTCAGCGTGCAAATTCCTCGCCCTCGGTATGCTAATGTGTTGCCTTCCTCGGACCCGAGGTAATGAATGTTGTGACGCAGTGTGGGACTACGTTGACGACGCATTTGAAATGGTCTGTTATGATAAGAAACTAGCGGATGAAAGTTTTTGCTGCGGAATCGGACCTTGCCAGGATAAAATCAACTGTTGTAATTGTGAGGGAGGCTGTCGACGACCTATTATTGTAGAGCCACCCCCAGAACCCCAAGTGCTAATTTGCTGTCGAAAAGTGAACCAGAGGCTTCGTGACAGAAAAAAATAGCTTTTTCAATTCTGTGAGATATGCCATGACTCATTTTTGTTCCGTAGCAAGTATGCTGCGATTTTAAGCAAAGGCATTAGGTTGTGCATGGCTCTCCGTTTAATAAAATGGAATCTGTGCAACAGTTGTAATTATAAACGCAATACAGATGTTAATTGTTTGAGTGACGCGGCGTTGGCGTTTTTGAATTTAAAAAATGACTGTTTACTGACTGAACTGGCTGAATTATGATCTTTATATGAGCAAGCCTTATTTCAAATTTGCTGTCGTTTTCGAGATTGGAAGGGCCTATGATAGAAATAGAATATTACCAGCATCTATAATAGTGTAATTCTTAACCAATAATTGAAAGTAATAAAAGCCACTACAAAGCAGGGCCGGATTTACCGTCTTGCCGCCCATGAGCCGCCTGTATTTTGCCGCACCTTCTCATTCGTTTTGAAACACCCGTACAAACCATTAAGTGAACAAGCCGGAGGAGGAGGGGTACATAAGACGCGTTTACTCGCGTTGGACACATTTTTTGTGAAAGCCCTGTCAACACTAGTAAAAGTTCACGGAACTTTGCACGAAAATTAAGTTCCGTAGACCTATCTCTGTGTGGACGATGCCTTTCATTTATAAGAAAAGAACGAAAAAATTATGAATAAGAATAAACATGAATGTGATCTAATGATTTTAATTTCCGCCACCGCGCCAACCGCAATGTGTTTGGCGCAATGCGTGAAGTATCCCTACAGTCTTGTAGGCGCTATGCGTTTCACGCTGACCGCTGCTGACCGAGTGACCGCACTGTTTTTGACGCAATGCGTGAAGTATTCATGCAGTCTTGTAGGCACTACGAGTTTCACGCCAACCGCTGCTGACTGAACTACGTTTGACGCAATGCGTGAAGTATTCATGGAGTCTTGTAGGCGCTAATATGTGTTTCATGCTGACCGGTGCGCCGATAGGGCTTCTCCTTTCCATCTCAAGTTCTCGTCATCATTGCTCTCTGCGCCGCGCCGCTCCAGGCCAAATTGCGTGTTTGGTCTCTCTCTCAACTAGACTAATGAAAGGCGCTGTCTCTTGTATCACCGAAAGATGAGCAAATTAGAAATTACTATACTTCAACTCTCAGGAAATGAGAGATTTTTTCGCCTTTTCTCATTTGTAATTTTTTTTCTGAATCAGATTTTTTTCTTGATACCTGCATTTGAAAAATTACAACATTTGCCGCCCCCTGAATTTGCCGCCATGGGCCGCGGCCCACGTGGCCACCCCCTTAATCCGACCCTGCTACAAAGTGGCTTTGTGTCCAAACGCCTCCCCAACTTTGTAGTAAAACAAAAAAATCCTGAGTCCAGATTTGTGCGTCGAAAAATACTTGTCACAATTTATTTAGACGGAGGAAGATTCTTCTCATTACCGCAAGATGTTGTCAAAATTTTCTTTTAATCGCTTAAACGAAAAAAATAACTTGGCGCTGAGTCCTAACACATTAGGCAAAATAGCACCAACTAAAAAGGCAATAGTGCTGAGCCCTAAGGCTTTAGGGTCCTACCTTACAGGCTGTAGGGCTCAGCCGCTCAGCTCAATTGTCTTTAGTTAGCGCTATTTTAACTTAAAAGTTACGGTTCAGCGCTAAGTTTTTTTTCCGTGTGCCTTAAAATATATATTCCCCAAATTGTGTATTCACTGTAAAAGTATAGGGGTTAGTTAATGACATCGATTTCGGAAATTTTGAGTACAGGATTTGTTAGTTCCACCAACTCCGAGGTGAAACTGCAAAATTGCGAATCTCATTTGCGGTGTTTCAGAATCTCTCCTCCCATTTTCTATTATCAAAAAAGAACGATCCAACACCAATGCATGAACATTTTCCAGGGTAAGCTTCACACAGAGGAAAACAATTCAGGAAAGATTCCAAGGAGCGACGTTGAGTATTTGTCCATTTACAAAATAAACAATGTCAGAAAGATTGCAGCGTCAGAAACAGAGTTACGCGGTTTTGCAGTTTTGAGGCCTAGATACACACGGCGATTAAAAGACGAAAGCCAATGGAGAGCCTTGATTTCGATCCATTGACGTCGATGTATCGAAATCCAGGCTCTCCATTGGCTTTCGTCTTTCAATCGCGGCGATTAATCACGCGTGTATCTAGGCCTTTACCGTCGGATGTTGAATCACTGTTAGTGGTTGATGTGTTGCATACTGAGAGACGTGAAGGCGCATTAACTTGCCGAGGGCTTACGATCCCTAACAGGAACGTTCGTCTCTTTTGAGAATTGATATAGCTTTGCTATTTTACGATTTCCTTATGTTAAGATTCCAAAAACTTTCGATCTTAAAAAGTTATGAGTTTGCCGGCTTCGCAGGCGGTCAAGTGCGGACTGCGAAATACCGAGTCTTGGTGGTCTGGTCTGGGGGTATGAGTGGTAAAATCATGATAAGCGTTCAAATATTTACATGAGTATCTGTACTAATAAATAACTCAGGTACTGGACAAGATAAATAACAAGCTAGAAAAACATCACAAAAATGAAAAATAATTATCTGGAACTTATTTTTGCACAGACTAGTGAACAAAAATGATGACAAAATTAAAGTCGAGTTGGGAACTAAACTATAGCTATATCAGGGGTTGAAAAAACATGATGTCCGGTTTAATTGCGCAAAAGTCCGAGTAAAACAATTTTTATTACAAAATATACAAAACTGTGGCATCTTTCAAAAGATAATAAACATTAGGAATAAAATACAGAGCCTTTGTCTCCACCAGACGTTTTCATGAGATTTGTCGCAGGAAAAGTCTCACTTGCGAAGTCGGGATGAATATTAACAACGTAAACTCAAACTACATGTAATTGAAGAATAAAGTGCGGTCCGTGTAGAGATCAGCGACAAAATGAGAAAGGAAGAAGAATAGGAAGCAAATTGTGTGATATTTTGTTGTGTTCACTTGATTGTTCGTATTCGTTTAATTTGAATGATTCGTTTACTTTTTAACTGTGTTCAGTTATCACAATTTCGGTTAAATAGTCGATTTTTCTCATTTAACCTACCGCACAGGTAGGAACGTGTTCTGTAGACGTGCGTAGAGCCCTATCCTGTGGGAGCAGTTACTACGAAAAATCCCTGAAGTTTTATTAATACCGCGTTTTGACCCCGAGACAAATTTCATGAAAATGTCCTGAGGAGACAAAGCGTCCGTAAATAAAAAAGTAGTGACGAGTCCACTTACGCAGAACAAAAAGGAATGAGCAGCGGGCTGCTATTATAAGCGTTTGAAATCTCAAAAATGATAACTTTCTTGGAAGACGAGCATTAAATTATTTTGATAATCACAAATATGCAATACTTTTCTATACTCTACTTATTTATAAGTCTTGTTGAGGAATTTTGCGCCTTTAGAAGGGCAATTTAAGGATACTTTTTCATTTGCTGACACTTTTCGACGGATATTAAATTATTTCAGATTCAATTTAAAATCCGTCAACACTGAAGGCAAATTGGAAAGTACAAAATTAATCAATTTTTTCTTTAACACAGCCACTAAGATTATACAATTATATTTTATGTTCAATTCCTTAAAATTACGACACGTGTGCGTTTTTACAGCTATTTACGCTTGGACGTACTCATGCTGAAAGGAACTATATTCGCATAGGGGTTGCGTGCAACATGGGTCCTTTCAGCATAAATACGTCCATTTTTTTGCCCTAAAATGTGAGAATCGTGATTTTCAAGGCAAGTAGGTCGTCTCGATGTTTTGCTGTTTCAACCAAAATCGGCAAAATCCAAAAAATATTTGACCTTGATCACGTGTTCCTAGGAGTAAATTCCGAATTGAAAAAGGAGAGATAACATTTTTCCAAGATAGGGCGAAAATATTGGGCCATTTTCTGGAGTGAGAGGGCAACAATTCGAAAAAGCTTACAACATGCCCTCAAATTGAACAAAATTATCGCAGAAAAGGTCATGTCTCAAAGTCGGGTCGCCCTTTCAATTCTTTTCAAGTGACGCTCCTAAATCGGACCTTCGTTTACTGCCATGGTACACCTAATATTATGGTCAGTGACCATCCGAAAATTGAAAAGTCTAACTAAAGTTCGTAGATTTGCCGCCGTCCTTCTTTTTTTCCCAGTAGTACAATGTAACAAAAATAAAATTGCACATACAAATTTGCAATAAAATTTCAATTTTTTGCAAAGGTGAGGCAATTGAATCTGCAAATAGAGGTGCCCCTTCAATCAGAGAATAGGCAACATACTCAACATTCCTGCACAATAGCAAAAATGTTAACATATAATTGCAATTAACTGCAGTCTGTGCTACCTGGGTTTCTCACTTCAGATGTTGGTAAGTTTTTCATGCCATACATTATTTTCCCGACGGGCTGACCTGCGGCAAGACTGCCGTTACAAAACGGTGTAAACTGAAAACCCAGAGGAGCTCAGTATGGAGTCAGGGATACATGGACATCAGAGTGACGACCGCCTGTTTTACATAATGAAGCCATTCTGATCGTAATGAAACCAGTCAAGCCCTTTTTCGCCGACTTGAATGTTCTAGTCTGAAGAGGCTTCAAAAAGCTGTTTAAATCGGGACTGGAATCTCTCGCAAAATAAGTACGGACCATAGACTTTTTACAATCAACTTCGGGTCCGTCCCACCGCAGCGAACGCCCTCAAGACGGGGAGCTGTTCAGGCAGGGAGCCCCGCGGGCGAACCCCTAGTATTACGGGGACGATTGGAGGGATGATGAACCTTTCGGCCGTTTCTTCATGAGCATTTGATGCCGTTGGAACAGTTGTTGAGGATCTCTCCACTCTGGAAGCCTTGGTTCGTCACTCCGCAGAGGAGCGTGTTGTGGTTGTTCCGATGCTCTACCTTCGTCACCTTGCTCAGTTCCTCGCCGTCGATGGCCGGTAGCTGACTCTCCGGGCATTTGCTCGCACTTTGCAGCTTCTGCAATTGCCGCTTGTCGTTAAAATATATCCACCTGTTAACAAAATTTAATCGTGAGTGATCATCGAAAAAAGCAAAATGGGTAGATTGTGGCGAAATAATGTTTTTTACTGGAAAATGAAAACATCTCACTCTCTCATTCTCATCTTGTCGTTTCCTTCGTAAAAGAGCGTAACTACGCTTCAATGTTGCCGAACTTTCCCTTGCAAATTGCGGTTTTCCAGGAAAAACTTGGGAATTTCTAACTGATCAATTCCACTGATTTTTCTTTTGGTCTCAAGCAAAAATCATAGCAATTTTAGACGAAAATTGCACATGTTCAGTTTTTGTCGCTCCTCTGACATAAGGGCGTATCTCGATTTCCGGATGAGCCTCAGGAAGCATGAATTTGTGAGTGATATAGGGTTCACGTGGAAATCGAGATACGCCCTTACGTTAGAGGAGCGACGTTTTGTAAAAATTGAATTGTTTGAGTCAATTTTGCAATCTTGGAATGGAGTTGCGTTTTTTCGTCCGGGAAGCGAAGAATTGAAACTGGAAGTGAAAATTATCCCTTTCTCTTCCCTCCAAATGGAAGAAAGAAAGAAGGGAGGAACAGAGGAAAGAGGGAGGGAGGCCGCTTTTATTTAATAATTATTTATGACGAAATTGACTCGTAATGCATATTAGATCATTTAAAATTTTGAAAATTTCCCGGGGAAGACCCCCGATTCCCCTTTCGCCCCCCCCCCCCACTCGAAGTGTTTGGATCCTCCTATGTAAGAAAGTTCGCCGCTTATCGATGCTCCTCAAGGTTTTCCGCGTTTCCCAACCATATCGCGCGGATTACGCAGGCAGAGGGACACAAATGACGTTTACATTTGTCACTCGGGAAATTGAATTACTCTCGAAAACTTACAAAAATATGATCACAGCAGGCATTGTTAGGGCACCTCCGAGGAGATAAAATGCACCAGGCATGGAATGTAAGGTGGCACTATACACAGCACTGTACATTGGTCCGTAAATTAGAGGGACCAGCGCCTCGCTCACTCCAAAAATTGAGTTGACTTTGCCTGTGAACAGACAAAAAAACTTCGATTGAAAATATGAAAAACATAGAGCATCGAGTATGTGACAAGCGCACATCGATGGTAAAATTCGAAAAATCTGCGTGTCTCTATTGTAATGTTTAAACATGAACATATCCGATTATTATTTTTCATCGTTTTAACACAAGTCTCATTGAAATTTCTTATGAGTTTCTTTGAAATCGTGAAAAATAATGAACAGAAAATTTGAAGGAAAAATATAACTTTTTTTCATAATTACATGAATCAACAATACAGAAGCGACGATTTACGAAGTCGCAATTGGATCGAGTTTTTTTCGACTTTCGCCTTTGATATCTTGAAAAATACCTTTCAACAGTGATGGTATATGTGAAACGTGAAAAAACAATTTTACGCATTATTTTTTTCTTATTTTCATGTTAGGATTATCTTATAGTAGGTTAATCTAAATAGTCATTAGAATTATCACGCTGTCAAGCTCGAACCAACAGAAGTTTATTAGCCTGCGCGCAGGTGACTTTGCGACCTACCAATTTCTACTATACAGAGCCTTTGGCTACTGATAATGGGCCTTTACGAATGAATACGTGACGCACATAGGTTGGTCTTTGAGAGTGCGATTATTTCGACACGTGCGTAAGCGTGCACTGTTTTTGCCTAACCGTTCAAAATGAAGGTGAACTCTACCCAGTGCGATAAAGAGAGCATTTGGTACATCGACGGCAATGGCGGTTTGCAAGTTGGCAACACAATTTGGCTTTCAAGTAAAATCCATTAAAAATATCGATTTTAGGTGAGGCATGCTGCTTTACCAATAATCGATCATTTTACGTACATTTAACTGCCAACTTTCAAGAATAGCCACTGATGAGGGTGAAACTGCAAAAGCGCATAGGTCGTTTGCAATGTTTCAAAAGCTCCGCTTTGCTCTCATTTGATCAAAGGAGACCAAACTAACCCTATTACTTGCCATTTTCACTTGAATCTTCCTCATACAGTGAAGAATAATTAAAGAAGATTTTTAGAAATGACGTCGCGTACTTTTTTCATTTGAAAAATAAGGCATGACAGGAGCTCTGCAGCGTCGTAAACTGAGTTACGTGTTTTTGCAGTTTCAACGTTGATATAGGATCAAAAAGGCACAAGGGCACGTTTTGACGAAACTGAGATAAATCATTGATAAACGGTGATTTTTCATCCGCAGCCATTAATAAAAAGAAATCGACAAAAAGTAAATCTTGAGGGTCTAACGTCTAATAAGTGGGAATTAACCACCCCACATATTTTTAAAATGTTTAAATCATGAGCTAAAACTTGAAAAAATGAATTCATTCATAGATCCGTATTGAGCATTTTATAATTTGTCTCTTTCCGCACCAACTGTGTATCTCAAAATCATTTTCAAAGTTACACTGGAAAAATCGAAAGAAAATAGCACATATTGGATGAGAAAATTAGTATTCCGTAATATCCTTCAAGGGAGTGTAACATGACGGAAAATCTAGCCACGATTCAGAATTTTGTAATCATCTTTTGAGTCAATGTCACATATTCCTTCATTTTTAGTTTCTCAGCTCTTGCGAGAGAGATTGCGCGAATAAAGTTATTTCAAATCCTTGCAGCTTTCCGTTTTTCATATTTTCGGGCACCAATCAGCTTACCTAATTCGTCAGCTGGCACAAGTTTTGAAATGATGGAGCGCACGGCAATGAATGACGTTCCATTCACAATATCGACTAAGGAACCTGAAACAGAGAGGGAAAATAGAGCTGTTAATCATCAGGTGAACATGATGCACATCCAGAAAAATCTTTTTCAGAAAGAAGGGATACAAGATCTGCGCGAGCATCTATTTAAATTTCAGATAATTTCAAGGAAAAGCTTGCAAAGTAGTTACCGCCAAATATTAATTTGAAATTTACAAACGAAGAGCCAGTTGAGTTATAAGTTGTCGCAAAATTGTGTCTCAAATTCTTCATAAATGACAATACTTCGGATACAACTATTCGTGCTTACAGGATGTCCGTGTTGCATTCATGGAATTATGAAGGCATTTTTTTCTCGTGCCACCGAGCGATGCGCTTGGCTCTCAACCAAAAATTAAAGAGGGTGATTGAGCTCTAAACAGTAGCACCTTATTCATGGTCGTTCTTAAAAAACTCCTATAATTCCTTATGACGCCCCCCTCCTTCTTGTTTCCTGTAAATTTTGGGCAAAATAATGTAATTTTTCCTGCAGCATTAGCATGATTCTGGGCCTAGTGGCACTAAATACATGGTTTCACCGCGAAAAATCGGAGAAAAAGAAATTCGCGTAATGTATCGTGACTTCGTGAAATGATCGCACTTCAAAACTGTCGAGGTAAACGAAAACGCCGCGAGAGTATTCATTTAATTCCAAATTTTCCGCGAAAAAATATTTATTTTCCAGAGAAATTATCATTACTTTTTATTCGAATATGTAGGGACATTCCATAAACGTGCGAATAAAATTCTGTGAAAAATTAAAAAAAAATCACTTGTCGTAATCTCTTCTCTTTTCATCCAAACGAGGAAGAAACTCAGCAACATTCGAAGGCTCTTACGGCGTTCTTCCTTAGCACGACAGAAAAGCTCTACGTGGGTTCTGCCCAAAAATGTCAACCACTTTAATTTGCATACGAATATTGACATTGTTACATTCCGAAAACGCTAAGAAAGCGCTTTATACTGATATGGCTTCAACAATTTTAATTCATCCACCAAGCGACTTAATCTCGAGCAATTAAAGGAATTAATACGGAGGTAATTGAGATGGCAGTTCAATGACCTCTGTCGGACGTAAGTTATACCCAGCCGAGTCTCGTAGCGTCGGCGACCACAGGTAGCGTAAAATACGGAATCTGCTTCTTGCCTCAACCGGCTCGCTTAAGGCAAGTAAGCCTTAAAATTCTTCAGCGTTCCCACCGTGATCGGGGAATAGCTAAGAAAAGAGCCATTAATTAAAGAGGCTTCCGACATGATTTTGGTGGGAGCGCTAAACGAGCCGATACAGTTGATATACAGAGATCATTATTGCAGAGGGACTTTTGATATGACCGGCGAGTATCAAATGCGACCAAATTTTTAGCCTCTTTGAGAAACGACGAATCTTATATTGCTTTCCTTGTGCAGTTGAGTGTTTTTTACGAATGTATCAATGAGCTTGACATTTCTCTGCTCTAAATTATGTCTATTTGGTGGGAAGACCAGGCTTAAACGTTCACAATTATAAAAGCTCAATATAGCGACGCGCCTTCGGAGAGCCTCGTTGGCAAAATGGGAATGTGATGGGCAGTTCACTTCTCAAACTTATTTTTCTTTAATGGTCTTTGTATAGATCCAGCGGGAGAAATGCAACCTCGATATAATAAGGTTGGATACTCCATTCGCATGCATGACACTTGATAAATCATAAATGGGTTTATCACTTGAAAAAAGGGCGATCCAGGAAGAGGGGAAAGGCAATGAAGAAAAAAGAAAGGAATCGGAAGAGGAAGACGGGAGGAAGGGGTAGATGAGAAGTGAGGGATGGGAAGGAAAGGAAATAAGAAGATGGGAGAGAAAATTATAGGTCATGGGAAAAAAAGAGAGTAAAGAGTTGAAACGGGTTGGAAGAGGAAAGAAAAAAGAGAAAGAGAAAGAGAGGGACGGAAGAGGTGAAAAAAAGAAAAATGAAGGGAAAGGGTGAAAAGAGGAGGAAAGGGAATGAGAGGGAAAGAAATGGAGAGAAAAGGAAAGGAAAGGAATGAAAGGGTATGAGATGGATAGAAAGGGATGAGAAGGGATGGAACGGAATGGGAAAGAAAGAAAATAAGGAGGTAAAATAATGTTGATACAATGAATGCAATTTTTGGCTGACTGAATTAAAAGCTCCATTGTTTTGGTTTAGAAACCACTAAGTGGAAAAAAGAGAAAAAATGCATTGCTTACCTAAATAATATATAGTTTCAGTTGGGGCGTAGGCATAAATAAATCCAGCCAGGATTTTACTCATACAGGACATCACGCCAATTAATGAATCGTCAATTTTCAGTAGATGACTGAATACCCCGACGGATATCGAAGTACCTGAAACACACAGAAGAACATGCATTGAAATTATTTAGGGTAAATAGTTACAGGGGAAGTGTTTACTTTAACTGTAGATTTTATAGTGACAACCATATGTATATGTTATGAACAGGAAAATGAGGAAAAAAGACTATCTACTGTTTTCGAGAGGAAACATTTTTTTAAAAATGTCAACTCGTGATGTTGTGCATGAGAATAGAAAAATCGACAGTAAAACTGAGGATGGTCTCGGTTGGTTCCGGATGATTATACCTCATTTCCTCACTGCATGCTTCCGCCACGCTGCTTTTCCAATCGGTGTTGCCACTTCTATGAGGCAATATCTGATTTTTCCGTTTTGGACCATGTCAAGAGGACGAGTTATAAAGTAAAAACGGCTGCATTGTTTCCTACTTCACTAGATGAGTTCCGATGCACGCTTTAAAATCGACCGTTAAAATTGATCAGAGCGTCAAAGCATAATGAAGTAATCTATCAATGGTACCGGCTTCGGACCGTGCTAAAAATAACAGTTACCAAATGACTCACAGTTTTCTTCAACATCTAGCCTTGCTAGAGAAAAATCCCAGGGAATCATCGAGACACTACTCGATTCTGTAAAAAAACTTGCGGACATTTTTCACTTAGCTTTCCAAAGAATTTATATGCACTTTAATCTAGTGCTCTAACGAATTCCAAGGAAAATATTCGGAATTTTTTTTAAAAATGAAGATTTCACCCGAGGAAATTTGATAAAATTCGAATCCTCGCACGTGCTGCTTCCTTAGCACGAGAGCATATGCCTCGGTTTTGTGCCGGTTGCGGCGAAAGAAGCAGATATTTAAGCCAAACCAATCACCAGCGAATCTGAACCTTTAGACATTTTTTGAAAATGTAGAGCGTAACATGAGAGTTCCTCCACTCCGCACCGATGAACATCAATGCTCCCGAAGAACAAACAAGACAAAACTGTTGCAAGCAACTATTGCTGCTCCCAAGCCGCTCACATTGCCTATCGAAATATTGAAGGCGAACTGGTCGGAAGGAGTCAAAAACAATGCGAGTGAAGTATTAAGCTGTTACAGCTAGGAACAACCTTAAAATTACGTTTAAATGATCGAAACTTTTTGATAACGAATCCTAATGAGGCGAGAAACACACAGGATATGTTGGAGACTTGAACGCGGTGTAAGAAAGTAAACCATTTCTCTATTCGTCCAGTGTAATGTGGCCATAATAGCCATAATGAATTTTTTTTTCTTTTACAACACCTTCTGATCGTGACCGAAATGCGGCGAGCAACTAATACTACTTTCAAGTCGCTCACATTGCCTATCGAGATTTTGAAGGAGAACTAGTTGGCACGAGTAAGATTAAATGTAATTGGAGTATAATTCCCTCAATACCACGAACTAAGTGGGGCTCGCTAATCTAAAATGTGGGAGCCTGTGGACGCACAATGAACACATTCGGTGGCCTAAAAAGTGCACATTCAATGGCCCTTCGGGGTCCTAAAGGCCTCAAAAGCAACGGAGGAGCCCCCGAGACCTCAAATTTATAGTATGCATGAATTTAACTGGAACCAGGGAAAATTGGAGGGGTATCAAGAATCAAAACTGCAATAATCAAATTTATCAATGGGCCTGAAGGCCTTGAAAAAGGGCCCTACGTTCTAAAGACTCGAAATGAAACAATTCCTCGGTATACACACGCCTGCTTAAAAAATTTTAAAAAAATATTTATTGAAAAAATTGACTCCAAAAACACGTACAGTTGTGTTTCAACGGAGATACATCATACTCTTAAAACTTTCCGGGAGAGTGCCCGTGGACCCTCTCAATCCATCTGGGGGGGGGGGGGGGGTCCTAGACCCTCCCGTGAAGGGCCGGGATTCCCGAACGGCAGAAGAGGCTCCCAAATCATGATAGCCTCCTAACCTTTTTGATGCCAGTCCGCCTCTGCAGCCCGATTATTGAAATCGATAGACAAAGCTATAGACAATGTAGACATAGGGAGTATGGAGCTATCCTATTGGTTGAAATGGGTGGTTTCTATATACTAAAGGAGAAAATGATGGACTAACTATAGGATCCCTCGTGGTTTGCCGTTACTTAGTCTATTACCTACCTCCTTTGTCCATTGGAACCACCCGCTTCCACCAATGGAATCCCTCCATATCTCTTTTGTCTTCTTTGTCTATAGCTGTGCCTATCAATTTCAATAATCGGCCCGCTGGTGACATCGCAGGAATAATTTTGTTTACGAGTAGTAGCGCACTGACCGGTTCGTTGAGACAATACGACCACAATGACCACAACCAAATGTAACGACGGCGAAGGTTGCAAAACACCTAGATCAATTGCGGCGTTTGGAAACCGCAGATATTTATTTTCTTTTAAAGGAAAAGCAATGAATATCACTGTAGGAAATGTTACCGAATATTCTGCTCAAGATGATGGATGATATATCAAAGGAAATTCCAAAAAATAATCTGCCGTGCAGGGCCGGATTAAGGGGGTGGCCTCATGGGCCGCGGCCTATGGTGGCAAAATTAGGGGGCGGCAAATTTTGCAATTTTCTTAAATGCAGGAACAAAAAAAATCGGATTCAGAAAATAATTACAAACAAGATCAGGTGACAAAATCTCTCATTTCCTGGGAGTTCATTAATTTCTTATTTCGTCGTATTTCGGTGATACAAAAAACTGCGCACCTTTAATTAGTTGAGTTAAGAGAGAAACCAAACGCGTAATTTGGCCTGGAGCGGCGCGGCGCAAAAAGAAATGATGACGAGGACTTGACATGAAAAGGAGAAGCCCTCGACGCGGCGGTCGGCATGTAACATATATTAGCGCCTACGAGACTGCATGAATACTTCACGCATTGCGTCAAACACAGCACGGTCAACAGCGGTCGGCGCGGCGTGGAACGCACAGTGCCTACATGACTACATGAATACTTCACGCATTGCGCCAAACACAGTGTGGTCAGCGCGGCACGGCGGCGGAAGTTAAAATTATTAAACAACATTTATGTTTACATAATACAGGCAGCCCATGGGCGGCAAGTGGGTAAATCCGGCCGTGCTGCCGTGTTATCAAAAAGAGCAGTGTATGTGCAAAAATAAAATCTGGAAAAAATAATCCTTGTAGCACTTGAGCGGGAAATTTTACCGAGGTAATCTTTTGTTTTACATAAAACTATCAATAATCATTTAAGAAACTTTTTGAAACAGACGAAATCGATCAACAATATAAGAAGGACCTTATTTGTTCAATACTAGGCAAGAAAGCGGTATGCATTATCCTCTGCACGCTTGCTTAGATACGTAGTTATGTTTTGGACGGTCAAAGTTCAATGGACATTTAAGGATATTTTAATGTTAGAAATAGGCAGCTGGCAGAGATTGGCACCATTTCACTCATAATAGCTGTACCTTAATACAGCTCTTGCGCGGAATTGTGTGGGCTTACTGCTGTTTTGTCTGAAACTGCGTCAATTTTTGCGAACTCACTGCTTCCTCACATAACTCACGTTTTTTCAAAAATAAAAACATCTTGCTGTGTTAGCTGAATTACAATGAGATCATTCACTGGAAAAAATAACACACTGGATCTAGAGTCTAGACTCTTAAAAACAGCGACAAGAAAAAGTATTCTTGAATGAATCAGAATCTAGCTTAAATTAAGTACCAAGCCTCTCAATTTAAGCGGATTTCGTTTTGATTCAAGCAAAAATCCGATTGAATTAAGAGTACTTTTTCTTGTCAATGTTTTCTAGAATCTGGACTCTAGATCCAATGTGTTTTTTTTTTTTTTTTTTTTTTTTTTTTTTTCCAGTGTTTAAATTGAACTGAACTGGTGAACTTAATTGAACTGGTCAAATTTTGAAGGAAACTCGATTTCAAAAATTTGCGCGTTTACTGCTCTCTTATTCCTGAGAATTTTTTCGACAATATTCGTTGGTTTGCTGTGAATAAAAATGAAATGGGTTAAAAAATCTACATCGTCGCAAATTGAGGTACGCGACTCGTGACTTCCACCATCGTCGAAGGGTTTTGAATGAAGGACTTTGATATGACAACTGCACTTGTCAAACGGATCGTGAGTCTTATGCAACCGTCCGAGTGTGACATCATTTGCATCGCGCTCTGGTTTGTGGGACATAGCATTGCAGTTTACTGCGATGATTTTGCCCTACATAGTGCCGAGATGCGAATCAATTCGACAAAACGTAGGTATGTGAACGTGTAAATGTGTCATGCGGACTGATATTGACCTAATGACATATCGATGGCCAAAGTGCGTGACAACGTATTCTCCATTGCGGTGTTTCAAATTTTCCGTTACTATTTTACTCTTCCGAGCCAACTTTATAGCGTGGAATGTACCCGCACAGAATATTCTGCTGACGGAAAGGAAAAATCATGGAAGTTTTCAAGAAATTACGTTGATTAGTTTACCAAAAATACAATAAAGTATGACAAGAAATCTGCAACGTTGCGGACGGAGATACGTGGTTTCGCATACTTCGGCCATCGATGTTGATATAATAAGAGCACCAAACTTCCTTTCCCGGTTTGCGACGTTGCAAATCTCCTGTTATATAAAACTTTTCTGCCGGAGGCTTGATTATTCTCTCTGCGAAAACTTAGTTAATTTTTCTTCGTTCTTCCAATGATACTGCTGTTGGTGAAACTGCCAAAAACGCGTGTTACGATTCGCGAAGTCGCATTTTTTTTCATAATTTATTTTCTAGATGGAAAATCACTCAAAGGCATTTTTGAAAATTTCCCTTTGATTTCTCTTGTGAGTGTGTGAAAAATATTCTGTGAGGATTTGAAGCAATATTTTTGATTTGTGATCCTTTGATGAAATAAAATGGGAGCTGAGATTTTGCAAATCTGCAATCGAGATATGCCATTTTTGCAAATCCGCAATCGAGATATGCCGTTTTTGCAGTGTAATAGTCGATTTGTAAATACCGGTTGTTTTTCCTCGCGAATTTTCGCGGGCACTCTCGAGTGTTCGCATGTGATCGCGGATATTCGCATTGAATATCCGCGTATATTTCGCGAGCGCAATGTGGTATTATTCAAATAAGGCCAGTTGATCACCGGTTAAGACGCTTTAATCTTTATTTATACTTTTTAGTTCCCAAACATTCAACCAAAGTTGAAGACATAATTTTACAGAATATCACAAAAACTTTAAAATATTTAAAAACAGTATTTAAATTTTTGCTTTGTTAAAAGGTGAAGGAACTGGGCCTAAACAAATTTTAAGAGCCACTTAGCAAGGAATATTAGTTCAATGACATTTAAACTCTCCATCCCTACTTTATTCCTCCTCTTAAGTGTATTTTATTACCCACTAACATTTCTGGACAAAGAGCAGTTTCCATCGTTTTGCCTAATCCTACTGCGCCGCTCCTTCATTTTAGAGGGAAAAGCCGACATCCAGGAAAAACACACAGGTAAATAACATCTTCACGGAGTTATTAATAAAATCTCACGCTTATTGCACGTGCGCCCACTGTGGCTCATCTGGTCGCAGTTTCCTCCCTCGATCCTTCAATCAATTCGCGAATTTTGCAATTTTCTACCCAGATAGCCGCGTCTCTTTACTCAGATCCGGATGTACATAAATCTCGGACGCGGTGCGACGGCGCTTACATCGCCCTTGAGTGCAGTTTCGCATACGGGTTATTTCCTGCATCTCATCTCGACCGATATTGCTTCAATTCGGTTCCCCCAAGCGATAATATTCACTGGAAAAATTTGCTTGGATCTGGTGTCCGGACTCTTGAGGAATTCGACGAGAAAAAATACTTTTGATTTAATCGGATTTTTCCTTGAATTAAAAGGAAATCCGCTTAATTTAAGAAAAATCCGATTGATCAAGATTATTTTTACTTCTGAAATTTTTTAAGAGTCCGCACTTCAGATCCAAGCGACTTTTTTCCCAGTGTTGCGAGCTTGTTCGAGATATACATGTATCTCTCGTTACTTTGGCAACATGAGAGCATATAAACGAGCTTCGCGGGTGGAAGGATACAGGCGGTCAATTGGATGAAATATTTTGCAATTAAGAACTACAATTTCTGGCTAATTTTTAAAAACACTTCTAGAGGAAAACTAATGGTATGTATGTTGTTTTTAAACTGAGTCGGAAATTCTGGTTCCACATGGCAAAATGCGGTTTGATTGTTCTTCCTATGACATTACGTATGATCGGTGGCGCGATATTTTTTTGGAGTTTTGGCGCCTTTGAAAGTATAATTCTCAGGTATTTCATTCGACCAAAAACTAAAAAATGCAAAAATTCTCATTTTTCACGTACTTTCCAACAATTTATTGGAAAAAAAGCTCCATTTGGAGGACACGCGGACTCAAAAAAGCTGTTGCCAGTGTCGGTCTGACTAGAAAATTCTAGGGGTGCTGACTTGTTCACGCAGCCCCTTCCTCTTGGGCGGGGCTCCCTCTACCATTGGCGTGGTGTGCTTCGATATATATCTCTATTTCCCCATTTGAAGCTATAGTGAAGATTCGATTATTAAGGTGTTCGTTGAGAACACCCCGATCATCGATCCTTTTCCACAGGTTTAAATAGCAGCTCAATCGATATATCGCAAAGCACGCCACGCCACTACCCTCTACCTAACCTGAAGTTCTCACTCATGTGGGATTCTCAAGTTTTGGGGATCCCTACAAGAATCCTGCCGCGGCCCTCTGAGCCACCCATCAGAATTTCTGGGGTGCTGAAGCGGCCTACACGGAGAAAAAAACCTCGTGCGTGGGACCCGAAGTTAGGGTCATATGGATCTCTGAAGTTTTCAGATTAAGCATCTGAACACTTGAGGTCTAGCTGTCGAGGTTCGGATCACACATCTGAAACTTCAGTTCTTACATCTGAAGTACTTCAGATGTGAGAACCGAAGTTTTTCGGATGTGAGAACCGAAGTTTTTCGAATGTGAGAACCGAAGTTTCTCGGATGTGAAAACCGAAGTACTTCAGATGTAAGAACTGAAGTTTCAGATGTGTGGTCGCAACCTCAGCAGCTGGACCCTAAGTGTTCGGATGCTCAATCCGAAAACTTCAGAGATCCATATGACCTAAACTTTGGGTCCCACGCACGAAGTTTTTTTCTTCGCCAGGGGCGGTCTTGCCGGACCGCCCCTGGCTATTGCCTGAAAAAAGACCCTGAGAGCCTTTAGTTTCCTTTCGCACCTACCTCCTGAACTTCATAAGCACACAATGAAGGAGGAAATGAAGTGCAGTGGGCGCTCAATTCCCTCCGCCTCAAAAGCGGTAAAAATAGCCGGGAATGAAGTCTAATGGCGTTGGATGCATCAACTCGCCTCCAATTACCGCGGCACGTACATCAATCTTTTGTCAATAATTTCCTCGCCTTCTGGGCTGGAATCTGCACCCGGGAGATCTGCGCCGGATCGGATTCGCGCCAAAGTCCCGCGTGGCGTGCCGCTCGTCACCAATTCAAAATCCATTACAATTTCCGGCAGCGGCGAGTGTGAACATCTTAATCGCTAACATTCCCTGTTGCCGCGCCGCCCGCTGGAGCCCTCCGCCCCCCGGGAAAACCTCCCGGGTTTCCAGCCACCTGGCAACGCCGCCGTAAGCACAGCTTGATCAATTTCAACAGCGTCGTATCTCTGCGTTGGTGGCCTTCGGCAGTTGCGCGCTTTTTCAAACCTGTCAATGTAGATAGATCGCTTCTGCTTAATGACGTGTTCAATTGAGGCCCTGACGACCGAGTGCTTACCCGTAAGTATACAACGATCAAGAGTGCAATGCAGCTTCGCTGCACTCTATCTTATTCTAGCTTTTATATGCACCTTTTTTTTCAACTTTATAAGGACTTATGTTTATTTTCTAGAGCAGTGGCGTTTTTTTGACTGAAAATGTAGAGGGAGTAGAGTTGGGCCGAGTGTACCAGGAGGGTGCCAAATTTTTGGAAAATTATGAGAATGAGTTCCCTTGCTAATGGCTTGGTGGAACTTGATAAGTATTTCTATGCAATTGGTTCCTTTTCCTGCATTGATTGCACAAACAGGAAATGCGAGGAGGAGCCAACTGTGTGCCTGGTTACTTTCTCGGAGTTTATTTGGCCTCTTTCAAATTGAGGAGAGATAATTCAAGGTACTAAAAATAAAAAGCAACTAAGATTTTTGCAGCAAGTTTGACTTTCATGGCTAGGAATTAACAAATAGAGCTCTTCCAGTTTATTAAAATTAAAATTGTCGATCAAAAATGTTTCTTCTTGAGTAATAAAACAAACATTTTACAACAAGCAGGCCCCTCTGTTCAAAAAATCGATTCCTTTTAGCTAAACTCGATCTAATACTACACCCATGCGTTTATTTTTTTTCTTTCAAAAATCAATGTCAAAGCTGAAAAAAAAAAAAAACAGCCATCTTCCACAAATTATATGGTGAGAATTTCGGACACTAGAATTAAGTAACACAGAAAATTTTGAATTTTTGCAAGATAAGTGTTTTGGAACTTTCACCATCGATGTGTATGGGCACAGTGGGTGAGTGGGCGTGCACTACGTGCACACACTGTACAGCTGTAATACCGCTGAGAACTCAACGCCTGTTATACTGAGGTCCCGGCACAGTAATCCATTTCGAAAACTCGGCAAAGACATATCGCGAAAAATTAATTAGCCATATGCCTGATAACTTTTTATTACAGGCCTGCCGACTGTCACTTGTAATCTCGTCGGCGGGTGAAATTTGCATGTGCAGAGAGCCATGCGCGCGAATTTAGCTGCAATTAAAATTGTCGCCTGCATCTCCGCTTCCGGTTGGATTAATTCGACCGATCGGTTATTTCTGATCCGGAGATTAAAGACGGCTAATTAGCGGCTATTCTCTCTTACTGATCTAACCTTTAGCCCGGCTGCCTACCTACGTCTCTCCGGGACGGGAATAACAGTCTGTTTGCGCCGCGTCGAGATAAATGAATCGTGAAAAACCAGCTGTGTCAACACTATAATCACAAGGCAATTTAAAGTCTAAATTTAGAGGATCGAAATATACGCCTTGATTTTTTGCGAATCCTAATTTGGAGGGTGCCTTCGGGTCGAAGTTCAAATTATATGATTGCTCGAGGAGTGGCCTCTGAGTGCTTTTTCGGGTACCTATACCTCAAGAGCAAAGTGACAAAATGACGCACGGACCGCACGCACAAGACGCTTCAGATTCAGTGGCGTAGCGTGCTTTGAGATATATCGATTGATCTGCCATTTAAACCTATGAAAAAGGATCGGGAAACAGGGTGCTCGCAACGGAAGCCTAATAATCGATTTTTTATCATAGCTTCAAATGGGGAAGTATCGATCATTCACACCTCGCCACTACTGCCTAGATTCTCGATTCACCTCGATGATTTTTCTCGGCCATCATAATTCGTCGCCTTCGGACGTAAGGGCTTATCTCAATTTCTACGTGAGCCCTGTTTCACGTAAATATCCATGATTTCTGGAGCTCATCCGGAAATCGAGATACACCTTTACGCCAGAGGAGCGACGAATTGAGCGCGACTTTCGGAGGATCAAAGAGTACATAGAGTCGTAATGTAAATGGGAGAGCTGGCGCCATGTTCTACTCGACGAGTTCCGAGTCCGGTGTGCGCCGAGTTCGAGTCACTTTTTCGATACAAGTTCGATCCAAGATGGCGGTGCGGAATACGTGGTGATTCCTATCTTCTTTGTTTACATCGAATGGCCGAGTACCCGTGTATCGCAAACAATCGATTATGTATCGAAAAAGTGACCCGGCGTCACACAGGAGTCTCGGAATTCGGGACCTGGAAAATGCTTAAAAGTGGCGCCAGCTCACCCTCTTACATTACGACTTTATGTACTCTATGCGGAGGATAGGCGCATAAGTGCAATTTTTAGAAAAAGAATAATATTAATGATTTCTAATAAAATTGGACTTCAAATACATTCCAAGAAAAATTCACCACTGGGATCCAATTTAACGCATCAAAATGTGAGTTTGAGCATTCTTTCTACCATACGGATTTATGTAATTTTCAAACTTTGAACACGTAATTTCTTGAAATAGCAAAAACCGCACATGGGCCTTGTTCTCCAAACCTCCCAATTGCGATGAACGCTCTTCGACGATTAACGTAAAAGAAAAATGAGAATTAATTTCATTTTAGTGCTTGTTTTGATGAAGGCAAGATTTAACTTAGTTTAAAGAAATAAAAAATCAGCTTCCCTGAAAATTCTTATCACAGGGGCGAAACATTTCGAGTTTCCAAAAGATTGGTAAAAACATGGAATCTTTGAAAAAGGGGCATATACTCTACAAATGATGCTTTACGAGGACTTGGAGTATGTAATTCATCCGTTGAAAACGATGAATGGAGATTCTGAACTTCTGCAATCGAGATGCATGGTGTTCTAGTTTTGCTATTCTCCAAGTTTAAGGACAGTAGTGCATGAATGTTTACTCACCTACTAAACTTGTTATCATTGAGAACGTTGAAAAAATACTATAGTCAAGTTCGTCCCAGTTGAACCGGTACCGAGCGAATAAGTAGGACACGTGCATTTCTCCTGAAAAAGATAAAATGGCATACAATTACTAATGCTATGGGTAAGAAAAATTACAGAGATCTTCAAGATCAAAATTGACTTCGGTAATGTAAAAACGAGGAAGATGTAGCCACGGAAAAAGTGAAGTTCAAAGTTAAATGGATCGCATTTTGCAACAGGGAACCAGCGCGATTACAGTGTTTTTAAATTCGTGCAACTTCTCCTTTTCTTTTAAAAAATACTTAACATATGTACAGTAGTGAAATTTACTCAATTATTTTCCTTCAAAATTAACAATTTTTTGGTAGAAAGTCAAAACTATTTGCTATTTTGGGAGATTTTTTAGCTACTTGTGAATAAGCAAAATTTTTTTAACACCGTAATAGCGCTGGTTCCTTTTTGCTAAATCCGATCCGAATGGTCTTCATCCGTTTTAAAGAAATTGCTTAAAATTAGACTTACGCAGCCCCATATTTTAGGAGAGAAAGAGCAGGATGTAATATGATTTTCACTAATATATTTACCAGGCTTCATTGTTCTACTTTTGCCATTGCACCTATAAAATCACATACGTTTTTTAGACGGGTGATGTTACAGATTTCCTGTCTCATTTCATTTTTTCGACAGACGTATGGTCATAGTTTTTGTTGTGAATCCTGTAAAATTCATCAGGATTGCTCTTTGCTAATGTTGTGCTTAAACGTCAAAATTAGTTTTTTCAAAGGAAAAACAAAAAACAGAGCAAAAATCCAAACAGACGGGGACTCATAACAGTATGTTTGAGGAAATTCTGGATATCATGCTCAGAAACCTAATTTTCCTTTGATTTCGAGGGCCGGCAACTTTATAATACATTTAAATATCGTATTTCTCGAAAAATTGACGATGTCGCGATAAAAATCGGTTGTCATTGGCACTATAGGCAACGCTGGAAATAAATCAAGGTATAAGAGAAACAGTGAAAGCTTCAATTAGTGTCGCATGGGACGGATACTAAACGAATTTCAGTATAACGCCTGGATGCAACTATTCGAGCTCTACGGATACCCGTGTTGCATATGCACGAAATTGAAGGCGTTTTAACTTCAGACACTGACTGCCTCACCAGCGCAGACGCGCAGCAGCACGGCGCTCAGTGAAGCGGGTCACTTAGAAGAGTCTTACAAAATGTGGAAACATTAAAAGCTCATGTCGATGTTAATATGGAGAGGTTTTAGGAGTGATTTCATTTATTCTCTCGCAAAAATGCCCCTTAAGGAGCACTCCATACAATTCGAATATGATTTTTATCAAAGGAGCACAACTCATTTTTATTGCTTGATATTTTCACAGAATATTCTGCACGACGATATGGAAAATTTGGGAGGTTTTTAAGAGATGACGTTGGGTATTATTCTATTTGTCTAATAAATTATGACAGGTAGTCCGCAGTGTCGCCAACCGAGATACGCGTTTTTGCTTTTTCCACCGTCGATGCGGGATTTCATCCGAGGGAGAGAGACGTTAAATCCGGTGAATTAACTAAATACCGTGGAGGCCTGGCTTCTTCAATCTTGGCAAGTCAAACAAATAAAGGTGATCAGAGGAGTAAATTGCATAATTTTTCAGAAGCTGCCGCCGCGAGAGTATTACAGTATTGAGGGCACCAGAACACTCGGCTAGTCGTGAACTTTGCATTTACCTCAACCTGTACAGGATGCCTTGCGTATTGCCAAGGCCCCGTGGACCTTCTGAGAATATGCAAATTGCCAAGAAATCACTCAAATTTATGTAAAAATGATTTTAACCGATTAATCAAATTTACACCGTACACCAAGAATTCTCATCAACTGAACGTTTTTATACCCGTAAGGCATAGATTACTCCCGTGCAAAGTATGAATACCGTATCTCCTCTCTACATGTTCTCAATTGTTTTCTAAGGAAATGCTGTTTTACGAGAAAGTAACAAATATTCGTCCTCCATTTTTACGAGAGTCGACTCTGACATATCGTAAAGAACTCAAAATGAAAAAATAACGCATTGTGGCGATTAAGTTTTCCTGTAATAGAGCTAAGGGAGCTGGTGGGAGAAAAACACAATTTGTGGCATGGAGTTACGGAGTTTTTGCTGTGAACGACGGATTAGCACGCTGATAAATTCTTGCAAGAAAACCAAATCACAGCAAAACTTCTGCACTGGAAAAAAAGACGCTTGGATCTAGAGTCCAGACTCTTAATAACATGAACAAGAAAAAATACTCTTAAATCAATTGGAATTTTTCTTGAATCGAAGAGCCAAGCCTCTTGATTTAAACAGATTTCCTTTCGATTCAAGCAAAAGTCCGATTTAATCAAGAGTATTTTTTCTTGTCAATGTTTTTAAGAGTCTGGACTCAAGATCCAAGCTACTTTTTTTTTCCAGTGTGACCAATAATGAAAATTAGATTTTAACCTGAAACCTATCACGTGAAATAGCTCTTAGATGGCCTTGAGCACATAGATAATGTTTTTCTTTTAATATTTATATGACCGCACTAAACTATGTCCAAGCGGAAACGGAACTTAGTATTTAGGTCATATCTACACTCCGCAAATGGGATTTAAAACACGAAAAAGGTTATAAGTAAGTAATATTTATACGAAAAGTAATATTTCTGGTTCATCCATAAAAACACTCATCTGCATTGGGGAACTAATGAGGCATGTGTTGTTTCTAAAATAGGTCAGAAATTGACCGCTTTTAGCAGACAGAAATCAAGCCACATCAGATATTTCCAAATTTAACTGGTGAAAAAATTTTACAAGAGACAGTTTGAACGGATTCCTTTGAAAATATTAAGGAGTTTGCTTCGTACTTTGCAAAAAAATTCACTTGACTTTGCACAAAAATCCGCACAAACGTTTTAGTGTCAAAAATTAAATTGCCCAATTAAATTTGGCAACAGCTGATGTGGCTTGGTTCCTACCTGCTTAACGCGGTCTAAATACTCGTCCCTCGTCGCAAAATTAGTCCAGATGTTGGAGGGGTGGCTCCGGACAAATATTATCATCCCTAACGCGTACCTTTGGTTATACGAATTTGTGATCGGTGGCGATGGATGGACAACACTGCCGTGCTAACGAAGAACGCCGTGTGAATGTTCAGGAGTTGCCAAAATTCCCGTGATAAAACATGTATTTTTGACGCAATTTAAACATATTTTCCCTGGAAATTTTTAGATATTTTAGATTAAATTGCGTACAAAATTGTCTGTAAATTTTGGAAAAAAATATTTACAATTTTCCTAGCAAATTTGGTTTTTATCGAAGGAAATTCGGCAACGTCTGAAGGCTCATATGGCGTTCTTCCTTAGCACGGCAAAACAGTCCGCGATGAAAGCATGCCTCATACGAAACTAGCTCAGCCTTGACCTGAAATGAGATAGGTTTTGTATGTACCTAGTACGCGTGCCGCGTTTCATTTTCTTCTGTAATCTTTATGGACTTGAAACGCAAGCTTTCAGTCCTTACACGAAGCTGGGAAAAATGGTCAGGAAATTTTGAGGAGGCTTAGGGTTGCCATGATTGCTGCCTTTGAATCCCCGCAAAAAGTAGCAACCCTGCTAACATATTTGCGTGTCATCCGTGTATTGAGAGTTTGAATGTATATCGACGGTGAAACTACTAGATCACGTATCTTGTTTGCAGGGCCGGATTTAGGGGGTGGCCGGCCACATGAGCCGCGGCCCATGGCGGCAAATTTAGGGGGCGGCAAACTATGCAATTTTTTTAAATGTAGGTATATAAAAAAATCAGATTCAGAAAAAAAATTACAACCAAGAAATGGCGACAAAATATCTCATTTCCTGAGAATATATAAGTTCTAATTTCGTCGTCTTTCGGTGATACAAAAGACTGCGCACCTTTAATTCGTCAAGTTAAGAGAGAAACCAAACACGCAATTTAGCCTGGAGCGGCGCGGCGCAGAGAGCAATGATGACGAGGACTTGAGATGAAAAGGAGAAGCTCTCAGCGCAGCGGTCGGCATGTAACACATATTAGCGCCTACAAGAGTACATGAATACTTCACGCACTGCGTCAAACACAGTGCGGTCAACAGCGGTCGGCAAGAAACGCATAGCGCCTACAAGAGTGCATGAATACTTCACGCATTGCGTCACACACAGTGCGGTCAGCGTGAAATGCGTAGCGCCTACAAGAATGCATGAATATTTCACGCATTGCGCCAAACACAGTGCGGTCAGCGTGGCGCGGTGGCGGAAGTTAAAATTATTAAACCACATTTATGTTTGTTCTTTCATAATTTTTTCGTTCATTTCTTACAAATGGATGGCCTTGTCCACACAGAGATGGGTTTACGGAACTGAACTTTTGCGCAAAGTTCAGTGAACTTTTGCCAGTAGTGTTGACAGGGCTTTCGCAAAAAATGTGTCTAACACGAGTGAACGCGTCTTATGCACCCCTCCTCCACCGGCACGTTCACGTGATGGTTTTTTTGAATGTTTCAAAACGAATGAGAAAGGGGCGGCAAAATACAGGCGGCCCATGGGCGGCAAGTAGGTAAATCCGTCCCTGCTCGTTTGCGGTGTTTAAAAATCTCCGCTCCCATTTGATTTTTTTGGAGGAGAACAAAACAGCATTATTCCTTGAAGTTTTCATAGGGTTTTCTTCGCACAGAGAAGAAAATCACGGAAGTTGTTAAGAATGCCTCAGTTGCGCTGATCACAGAATCGTGTTTCGATGCTTTATTCTTGCAGATCAACTAAAAATATTAAGACCTATCCCAAACGGCAACTTGCTACGTTGAATATTAACCGAGATATCGCGCCTTGAAAAACTCGATTTAATTGACGTCATCTACCGCGGTAGTACATACCATGTAATGCACTACCGCGGTGGATGACGTCAAAAACCCGACTTTTCAAAAGACGATATCTCAGTTAATATTCATCGTAGAATGTTGCTGTTTCGACAGATCTTACTTTCAGCTGATCTGCAAGAATCAAGCACCAAAACACGATTCTGTAACCAGCGCAACCGGCCCATTTTTATTGAGTAGCTTTCAATTTAAAAAATAAAATATGGAAGGAAGTCTGCAACGTCGCAAACCGAGATACGTGGTCTGGTAGTTCCACCGTCGATATAACGGGGGCTGTCGTCATGATATAAGTGATCCCCTCTATCACCTTCTCAACTTCGAGAGTTTTTTGTGAGCTTGGAAATTTGTTTCAGAGAAATTCAGTGGCACCATTCGTATTCTTGCGAATTTTTACGATAGTGAAAGTGCTTAAATCACAAAACCGTGTGGCTTGCATTGGCCAGATTCTGAGGCTCCACGTTTTCATAACGAATTTCAGTGATGAAAGTATAAGTTCTCATCACAACATCGCAGAGTGATAGACGACGTTCGATTGTGGATTTACGCTCCTCTTATTAAGGACAAAACAAAAAGATACTTATACCCATTATTTGATGATATCATGGTGCCATAAGTATGACCTCTGGCCAAACGAATTGAAGCGAGTCTGATACTGACGTATTCTCAGTGATGTTCCAATCTTATCTCCAGTTTAAGTTACCTTATGCGTAATGACCATCGCAATGAGATATTAGCTACATTGGCTGGTTTTTATATTAACAAAGAATGGGTGAATGAAACTTTGGGAATGATGAAAAAGATAATAACTGTATTTTTTTATGATTTTTAAAAATATTCAATCGATGAAAAAACTCATCATTTCACTCACTACCTCGCAGTCAGCTCAAGATTAGCAGAGCGATTTTTCTGAGCTAATGATACCCGGACAATGATCTCTTTTAAATCAGTCTGGGCAGCCTGTAGGATCAATCTCAAGGACGGTGTGTTTTGGACTAGCGAATCCACAAGTTAAACTAACTCATACTTTTACGATGATGTGAAAATTTTTAAGACGAGCATTTGGTTATAATTTGCTTTCGCTTACAAAAGTCAGCATTTAGAGGCGCTGAATGTTAAAAAATTTACTGCTAAATTTCTCATTTTTGTTCAAGATATTGGTTTTTCCAACAAGTATACACGGATTTCATGATGTTAATACTGAACCTAAGCGAACGCCAACACCACGTCAAGGGATCAAAGTTTGTGGGAAAGTTGAGTGTCATCAAAGTGGACGCGAATGCCCGAGAATTCTTTTCGCTCTAACTTTGAAGTGTGAGTTATCACAATCAGTTTGTACCTATTCATTTCTCCCCTATCAAATAGTGACCTGGAATAACGTACGCCCGTCTCCGGGCACTTTTAGGTAAAGGAAAGGAATATTTTGCCCCCAAGGCTCTGAATAAGGCTACAATTGCCCCAAAAATATGATTACGATACCTAGTTTTTCCTCCGCTCAGCATTGGCGGATCCAGCAAATTGGCAACAATGCCTTTCCTCCACTTAAACCTAGGGAAATGTATCGATTCTTGCAGGGCCGGATTCACCTACTTGCCGCCCATGGGCCGCCTGTATTTTGCCGCCCCCTTCTTATTCGTTTTGAATCAACCATCAAGTGAACGTGCCGGAGGGTAAGGGGTGCATAACACGCGTTTACTCGTGTTGGACACATTCTTTTGCGAAAGCCCTGTCAACACTACTAGCAAAAGTTCTCGGAACTTTGCGCGAGAGTTAAGTTCCGTAAACCTATCTCTGAGTGAACAAGGCCTTCCTTTTGTAAGAAATGAACGTAAAAATTATGCAAGAACAAACAAAAATGTGGTTTAATAATTTGAATTTCCGCCGCGCCGCCATGAACGCACTGTATTTGACGCAATGCGTGAAGTATTCATGAAGTCTAGTAGGCGCTATGTGTTTCACGCTGACTGCACTGTTAGACGTAATGCGTGAAGTATTCATGCAGTCTTGTAGGCGCTATGCGTTTTACGTCGACTGCTGAGTGCTGCTGACCGCACTATGTTTGACGCTATGCGTGAAGTATTCATGCGGTCTTGCAGGTGCTAATATGTGTTATATACCAACCGCCGCGCTGAGGGCTTCTCCTTTTCATCTCAAGTCTTCGTCATCATTGCTCTCTGCGCCGCACCGCTCCATACCAAATTGCGTGTTTGGTTTCTCTCTTAACTCGACAAATTAAAGGTACTGTATCTTGTATCACCGAAAGACGACAAAATTAGAAATTACTATACCTCAGGAAATGAGAGATTTTGTCGCCTTTTCTTGTTTGTAATTTTTTTTCTGAATCCGATTTTTTTTATAACTACATTTAAAAAAAAAATTGCAAAATTTGCCGCCCCCTAAATTTGCCGCCATGTGGCCACCCCCTTAATCCGGCCCTGGATTTTTAGAGGATCAGGTGCTCCGACAAGAATCGATTCAGCATAGGTCTAAATGGAGGGATTCCGGTGTTGCCACATTGCTGGATCCGCTTCTGCCGCTTAGTTCCACCCTAAGAAATCGATTCTTGATAAGGCAGCCTGCCTTTTTCCGTGAAAATTTCTAGGAAATATCGTCACCTTCCAGGCAAAGTATCACAAGCGCCTTGCCACGTTTAAAAATTTCCGCCGCCATTTTATTTTTTTACAGAGAAATTGTTGGTTGAATCTGTTTGGAAACTTCACTAAATTTTATCGGCAGCACAAAGAAAATTTAGTGAAATTTTCGGACAGCTTCGTTGAACAATTTCTCAGTAAAGAAATAAAATGGCGGCGGAAATTTTTAAACGTCGCATGGCGCTTGTGATACTTTGCCTGGAAGGTGACGATATGTTGATTCCTTTTTCCCTTCCAGAAAATGAAAAGATAGCGGAGATTTTGAAACACCGCAGACGAGATACGTGGTTTGGAAGTGTCACCGTCGAGATTTAATTTAACCTTAAAATAATAATTAGGTACACCCAGCGAGCCGTGATGATCGAGAGCTTCGGTAATAACCGCAGATCCTTGTCAGTGCTCCTCCACTATTTCCGCAGTTACATGTCTCCGCGGGTCCGTCATTTGTCACTAATACCCGTTCATTACCTGACGGCGCATCTTTACAACAATCGAAAATTAGTTTGAGCCGTTACTCAGTCGTCCTTGCGCAACCAACTCCTCTGTATTCATCCAACGCATGCAACGTGAAGTTCGCACTCATTGCGATACAAATTTTGCAGTTAATTAGGCTTTTTAAAGAACACGACGTTGTGGATTTTTTTTTAATTTATTTAATTTTTTTTTTTCATTTTTTATACTGAGACGACCGCTCTAGCCTTCGAGGACCGCCTACCAACTATTACAAAAAACCAAAGGGTGGACTCATCCAGAAAATATCAGCAGATGATAGCGGAAAAATTCCTCAAAATCGGCCCGAGAGATCCCCAGAACGAATTGTAATGGCCGGGGGGGGGGGGGGGGTAACAATAACGGATTTCTACTCCCCAAAGGCCTATGGAAGGGTAGCGCCGGAGAGCGCTGAAAGAATGGCTATAACTGATGTCCATACAAGTTTCTGTCGTTTCAAGCCACCCTGAGTCTGAAATTCGAAGAATATGTACAAAACATTGCGCAAACATCATGCTGAAGTGGCGATTCTTAAGCGTCGGCATCACTTTTTTTCCATCATTTAAATATATGTAAAACAATCGATTCTTGGTGAGGCAGCTTGTCTCACTTCAAATCGATATTTTCAATGAATTTCAATGATGGAAAAACAGCGATGCCAACTTGCAAAATCGCCAGTAGGTGCGATGCTGCCGGCGAACATTGCTCTATCGGGCTTTCTTAGTCCAATGTGCACGAAAAACCAATGCGGTGGTGGTTAAAAATGTGTGCAAAATATTTTGCCACTGAACGAGCCTCCACTGATTACGGAGTTGAAACAATAGGCGCACAGATTCGACGCGTGATATCCCGAACCCGATGACTTAATCGGTTCGGACTTTGACAATTTTAAATCCGGCTACTACCTAATCAAATCGAAAAATAAACGAATGAAGGGTTGAGGTCAAACCGGCTCGGCGCGTCGCCGCTTTGTTCTGTTCGTATTGCGCAGAGCGTAGGCACTCTTCAAAAGTGAGAACCCACGAACAGAGTACAATCCTGATCGAATGCGATAAAATAATTTTTACAAAATGGCGATCGAAGTCCAGACCTCCGAAAGATTATGGCCGTATGGCGATCACTGCCGATCGGAGAGAGAGACATACTGACGACTGGTCTGCCGCGCTAAGAGGAAACACCTTATACACACTCGAATGTTGCCAAATTTCTCCCGATCAAACATTTATTTTGGAGGAGGGATATGCATATTTTTCCTTGAAATTTTCAGATATTTTAGATTAAATACGAACAAAATTGTCTGAAAAATTGGAAGAAAAATATTTACAACTTTCCAAGAAATTCGCTTTTTATTGAGGGAAATTTGGCAACGCCTGGAGGCTCATACTACGTTTTTCCTCAGCACGACACAGCAAGCGATCGAGCTTCAGACAGAAAAATGCCGGACCTCGCCTTCTCGGACGAATTTTCCGTCGTACTTTATCCGGGCAAGTTCGGCGAACCCTGCATGGGAGATCAGATTCTGGAAGGTTATCTGGATACATTTTGCCATTAGGAACTAATATTGCTAACTCATTTTATGAACAACGTACGTGCAATTTATTTTCCTGTGCAGATAGGTTTTTTTATGGATGAGCGAGAGATAGTAGTTCTCAATTGCATAATTTACATGTAGCCCATCTGTTTCTATAGTGAGTCCGAGGGAAACATTATTATGCGGAGGAAGTCACGTGTTTTCAATTATTAGATTCTAACAGTTTAAGACGACGCAACGGCAGTGAAAGCGTCTATGAAATTTCATGAGAAATAGTTTAATTTTTACAGAAAAATTTCATGGAATCACACCGTGAATTTTCAAATTCCGATTTCATAAAAATTTCCATCTCAGTTCCCTGCCTGGGGAATAACTCAGCCCTTCAATACCTATATTTTCCAACTTTTCATATGTTTTCCCCTCTGGTTATTCGTGGTGGCTGGATTTGGTCACTTATCAGTTTCATCTTTCATTTTCAGCCTTATCATCCTGTCAGCAACCGTTAACTTAACGACCAGACTTGCAACTGATAGCTAGGTACTAGGGGGCTACGCCCCCTGGCCGGCTACGCGGCCAATCCCCCTGAAGCGCCCGGCGCCATCAATGGCCGCTTCGCGCACTAATTTTACCCTCCTATCGGTGTTAGTTTTATTTTTCCCTTAAAAAATTAGCGATATGAGGTATACTTACTTTTAGACATGAAATAATTTTGGTTTTGAATGAAATAAAGGAAACAACTTTTTTTTTTTTGAAGTCTAATGGACGCGTTTTGGAATGACTACTTGATGAAATATTGCAGTAAAACAACGAACATTGATGCTCAGGTATTAACTAAGAAAATCGGGAGACTGGGATCGAACCCACATCATAATTAAGTGGACGCCTTTCGCGTCTTTGAACGACTCGGCCACCGCTCGTCTATGAATCAGGGGCGAATCGTGTGTAAATAAGTGTAGAGCTGATGCGCAGTGCTACACAGCTACTGCGCAACCTCCTCGACCACTGCGCATCCTCCCGCGCATAGCGGTAGCAGTCTCGGAGCATTCTGAAAATTCACTCACTTTTATAACGTATTGTAAAAAAACCTGGGTCCTATTTCCAAAATCTGAATAGAGCGGCTCATCTTGGGCCAATTACCCGTCGATTACCGCAAAACTTAAAATCGCCCGTAGAACGGCTCAAACGAACTATGACAAAAAATATAAATTTACATTGTTTAAATGGAGAATTCGCAACTTACCACTTAATATAAAAAAACCTAGGCCATATTTTTTGAAATCTGAAAAGATTGGCTATCTAGAGACAATTGCCCGTCGATAGCCGCAAAAATCAATAAAAATCCGGCTTTGTAGAACGCTGAACTAAGCGTCACCAGTTTCGCAAATTAGGAGCTTGAGAGCTTATAGTATAGATAGCCAATCACAGGTAGCCTTGTTGTCTCGCCCCCGTGACGTCACAAGTGTATATAAGCGTGGGCTGTCCCTTTTTTGTGATTTTATCCACCTGCAACCCGTAGACAGTCTCCGCGCAAGCTCTCTTGCCCTTCTGAACCTATCTGTAGTGTGACTTTTCTGTATCTTTTTCAAAATTCTTTCAATACATCAATTTTTCGGCCCCGTAATAATTTCGTTCTTTCTGCTCTCCCATGCCATCCCACGTTTTTCATTCTTTTAATGCTATCAAAGCTTTAACCCTGCTGGTTCAAGTCCAGTATGCGACAGATCCCTTGCTTTCTTCCTTTTAAGGAGCCAAGACAGGTCGAAGCGCCTTCGGTTGGTTAAATATGCAACACGCGCATCCGTTGAGTTCGAATAGTTGCGTGCGAGAGTTGTTGTCAACGTCGGTCATTGTGTTGTCGCCAGTAAAAATTCTTTCAAGTTGAAGGCAATGATTTTCCTCACCTTGTACGTGAAAAACCATCGATCCATTGATGAGTGATCGAAATCTCTCAATATTTATAATGTATTCAAATGCGGGAAAACAATTTTGGCAACTTTTGAGAGTGATCATTGCATAATTCGAAGATTTTTCGATATTACATTGAAAGGTTTTTGAGACGAACGATAATAAAAAATTTCTTACCGTGTAAAGGTCCCATGATGACAACGATCGCAATCATGAGAAGAACAATCTTGGTTTTCCGGTCCTTGTCCCCGCTTTTGAAGGTCACCTGGAGCGCGGAGCAAAAATGTTTGAAGTCGAAGAAATCCCGGAGAAACGCACAACAACTGACGCGCTCACTCTTCTTCGGCGGCAACGACTCCTTGACCGGCACCACGGACACGGAATTGGAAATCGAGTTCACCTGTACACTATTCACATTATTATTGTTGTTATTGTTGTTTTGGATGGCTTTGAAGTAGTTGGTGCTGTCCTTGATGAAGAGGACCCCGTAGGAGAGCCCGATCATGTACATGCAGGCGGAGATGGAGAAGACCCCGTAGTACCCGATCAACTTGTAGAGGATCCCCGAGAGGGCGGTGCCGATGGGAACGCCCAGGGAGCAGAAGACGTTGACCACACCGATGCGGAGGGTACGGTTCTCGACGCTGGTGACGTCGCCGATGTAGCTGAAGACGGCCATGAACATGGTCATCCACCCGCCGGTGAGCGCCGGGAAGAGGGACTCGCAGAGCCCGGCCACTTCCATCGGGAGCTCGTAGAAGAAGTACGTGCAGAAGAGAAGCCCGATGACCGTACAGCACTCGCCGATGACCGGGATCAACATCAACGGCTTCCGCCGGCAGTTCCGATCCGACCAACTGCCCAGGAACACGATCAGGACGGCCGGGATGGAGCTCTGGAGGATGGTCTTCCAGATGGACATGGCGGCCACCAGTTGCTGGACCTCTGTCTCCTGCTGGGTGTAGTTCTTGGTGTTTCGGTCGACGAGCGCATCGCAGACGCTCGAGTTGAAGCGGAGGTTCACCCGGCAGGCCTTGTCCAAGCTCAGGTTCTGCGTGGCCAGGCTGGCCAGGACGCATGGGATTATGTAGAACCCGATCAGGGGCTCTACTGTGGTGTTCCGCAGGCAGATCTTGATCAGTTCCAAATTCGAGGGCTTTTTCTTCCGCTCCCCGTAATCGCCGTCTTTCTCAGGCCTCTTCTCCCCGCCCTTGGACTTCAGCCGATCCTCGATCGATTCCATTTTGATTTGTAATCAGATTCGGTTTCCTCAAAATGTATAATGTATATACCAGGCGAGGTGTATAGCTACAACATATCCTCGGATTTTGACCTACTTCCAACTGAGTGGTTCGCGTATGGATCTATCCAACCATACCGTACATAAATTATAAATTAATCGTCGATCAAATCAATAAACTGGCATTGTGCTGATTATCGAAATCCACTAGATTAGAGAAAAGCCCGGGTATGGAAAGGGTTCTAATTTATACCTACTCCATTTGGATTTTTTTTCTATTTACCAATTTATTATCTACAAGTCTTTCATTAAGATTATTGAGATTAGTTGAGATATTACGCACTCCACGTCAATTCTGTTTAGATCCTCATCATTCCAATAATTTATTTCCTAAAAGTCTTTTATTAAAATGCCTATGTATTGAGATCCGTTGAGATTCACCACAATCTATACCGTCCCCGTTTCAATCCTTGTTTATTTTTCACAAATTACTTTTTAGCGGTCAATCATTCAATTGTCTACACGTTTTGAGATCCGTTTGGGTTAGTAACGTTCCTCGGCGAACGTATTTCCGATTTGGCACTTTCACTGTCTGAACATTTTGTAGGTATTTTACCCGTACTTATTTAAGTATTATTCACGCAATTAAGTCTTTACCGTATCCTACAGCGCAAGGTGAGTTTCTCCTAGTTTTTTCGATGCGTATAAAGGCTTTTGATGCAAAATTTAATCGTGAAATGTTTGAGTTTCTTTCCCATCTTGCTCGGTCAGCAAAGCAGCTTCAAATCTCAGTTTTCACGCATTATTCTGAAACATAGAAAGAGGAAATACGCATTAAAATTTTGAAAATCCATGGTTGCACAAGATTCAATTCGAAAACTTAGCTGAGGTCTTCGTCAGAAATACATCCGCTTGACAAGGCAAAAGAATGTACCTGAAGACCGAAATAAGGAAATAAGATGATCTAAGAAGAATTTTTATTCTGTTAACATATTTAGACATATAAAGAATTTATATGAATGTTTTAAGAGTTTTTAGAAAATTATCAATATTTCTATTGGAATATTTACATTGAAATCAGCCTGTGTGATCAGAATTCATTTTTACAGAACTCTTCTATTAAATCGTGATCGTGAGACTTTTGATTACTATGACTCGTAAAAGTTAAATTTTATCGACTTTGAAGTGACCTTTAGGACTTTCAATGCACGCTGAGAGCCTGACGTAATACCGGCGAATTTCGTGTCTATCAAGGCCTCATCTGCCTCGTTTGAACCGATATAAGCTCAATTTCCTCTTAGAAATCTCGATCCACTCCAAGAATCTATTGTGCGTGTCATAAACTCGTGCATCGACGATTGAATATTGTTGAATACAAATTAGACCTCACTTTGCAGTAATGAACCACTACCATCTCGGGCTCATTCATTAAAGCACCTATGTATGAAAGCCGGAAATAGTGGTTCCTTGTTGCATTATTTTAGTCCAATTTAAAGCCTCGTTGAATCCAACGCCTGGATGCAACTATTCGTGTCCGAGGGATACCCGTGTTGCATGCATGAAAAATGAAGGCGTTTTGGTGTCTCTAGCCCTTTACGACCGTGCTAAGGAGAAACATTCGATGAGCTTAGCTGCAGGTGTTGTCAAAGTTCTTTTTTGATAAAATACTAATTTTCTGGAAAACTTTTTACTCCTTTTCTTGCAATTTTACACAGAATATTATATCTGACAATTCGAAGGAAATATATTCATAACATTCTTCAAAAATTACCATTTCATGAGGGGGAATTTGGCAATGTCTTAAGGTTTATACCGCTATTTTCCTTAGCATGGCAGTTATAGCCCGTATAGGTGAAAAACTCATCACTAACGCCCGAAGACAGGAAGTAAAGCTCGATAGGGAATTGATAAAAAGTAGCCTGTAACGTCACTATTAATGAACGACCCGGGTCCAGACTCATCAATGCTCCTCTGCCGTAAGGACACATCTCCATTTCCAAATGAGCTTTGGGAAGCATAGAGATATATGGACGAGAGATCTCACGTAGGTATCGAGATACGCCCTTACGTCGGATTAGCGACGTCATGGGCAAATTACAGTACTATCACGTTGGGCCGGTAGGGTTCGCGAGGCCACTGTGCCAAGGTGTCACGTATTCATTGATAAACCCACCCATGCCTCATGGAACTTTTATCACCCTAATTAGCGCAGATCGCGGAGGAAAGGTATCACCGGGTTGCGGTTCCACCGAGCATGCTGCCGTGATACGGAAGAACGCCGTATGAACATTCGAGAGTTGCCAAATTGCCCAAGATAAAAGGTTTATTTCTGAGGATAATTCTAATTTTTTTTTGAAATTTTCAGACGTTTTAGAAAAAATTGCGAACGAAATTTTGTGAAAAATTGAAGAAAAATATACACAATTTTCCTGGTGAATTGGGTTTTTATTGACGAAATATGGCCACGTCTGAAGGCTCATACGGCGCTCTTCCTTAGCACGGCAGAGATCCGCCGAACTCTACTCGTTTTATCGAAATCTCTCGACAAAGAAGCTGGTCGTGGCAACAGCGCGCTAATTGCTCGGCCTGATAGGAAATATTTATACACGCGCTTGGCCGTTAAAGGGCGTGATGTTAACGGCAAAGCTCCAATCAGCAATCGGCTGCTTCCGAGAAAAAAGAAATCATTGACTTTTCCAAGAACCGAATCTACGACGCGACGGCGCACACACTGGTATTTCACTGTGGAACCCGGCAGTGGCGTGGCGTGCTTCGCGATATATCGATTGATCGGCCACTTAAACCTACGGAAAAGTATCGATAAACAGGTTGTTTGCAGCGAACACCTTAATAATCGATTATTTACCACGGTTTCAAATGGGGAAATATCGATAGATCGCAAAGCACGCTACGCCACTGGAACCCGGCCAAAGCTATGTTTTCAAAAACCGGAATCAACCTGATTGAGCGGCGTTGGGTGCAGAAAGGGCATTTCTTCGTTGCGGTGTTTCAGAATTTCCACTGCTAATTCATTTTCTAGAGAGGAGACTATCAAGTGAACTTCCTGCAATTTTTAGTTTTCTGCATCGCAAAATCATGATGAAAATTCAAGAAAAGTTATAACGACTTCCATCAATTTCCTTTAATTCTAGTGGATGAATCGCAAACGGAGATCCTAAGACACCCCAACCGAGAAATGCCCTTTCTATAGTCCACGCCTTCAATTACATCAAATGGTGCCTATTTTTCTCTCACGTTTTATATTTTTAAAAGAAAACTCAGCGAAACTCTGTCAAACTCTATTTCCATAACTTTTCGTATTTTGTTTACTTTTATTTTTTCGTGAGAAGTTGCAAAATCCATGATAACTGCAACCACCCTCTGAAGAACTGACAATAAGGCCGGATCTATAATGATGGAATGGTAAGAGTGAAGCATGGCCGCATTATGCACATAATGGTTAAACATGGGCTACTGTGGTCATACATACAGGGTAATCAAATATTCCCGCAGCGCCAGCGTCAGGCATCAGTGCATCGCCCTGTCAACTTTTAAACCAATTGAGATGGATACTTGAATTTTTGTCAGTGCTCCTTAATCAAGGGAAACGACTTCTAAGACCCCGCCAAAACTTCATGGGGATCTTTCTGAAAAGTTGTAAGAAGGTTAGGGGTTAAAAGGGGTAGTGCGAGACTTTTGTATCACCCTGTATACACAGGGCTACACAAAATGTTTTCTTGGGGCTGATTACTGTCTTAGAAACAAGACATTTTGGCGACGGACACGCTTGCCCGGTTTGATGAAAGAAAGAACGAATTTGGATAGGAATTTCACTTTCTTTCGTATTACATTATCATTCTTGTTTTGACCTCTTCCTCGCAATTCGCGTCAGCTTAAAAAATTCGCGAACAGCTCTTGCGAGGCAATTTGTGTCCCAGGGTTACATAACCACTTAACCACTGCCGTCACGAATATTTACGCTCGGAAACTGAACCTGCGGATGTTTTACTTTTGATTTTTTTATTTTGTTCCCTCTTTCTCTCTCCCCCACCCTACCCAGCTTCTCATTCGTTTTATTATTCTCTCGCTCCATTTTCGCATTCGCGAGAGAGGAACACAAAGGATGAGCAGCGTATCTCAAGAGGTGACCCCTCTCTACTCACTCCTCTACAATAAGGCCAAAGGCCTCTACTTCCTTGCTAAAAAAAAACGACGTGTAAACATTCAAGCGTTGCCAAGTGTCCCCCAATGAAAAATTAATTTTTGAGGAAGATCATAAATATTATTTTTTGAAAATACCCGGTACTTTACATCAAATTGCGAACAAAAATCCTTGAAAACTTGGAAGAAAAATATTCACTAGTTCCCCCCAAAAATCCATGTTTTATCGAGAGAAATTTGTCAATATCGAAGGTTCATACAATGTTTTTCCTTCGAACGGCTACTGTATCTAAACAGCGTCCGAGTAGTCCAAGCGCCCTCGATACGGTAGCTGAGAATTGAATACCTCCCCAATTCGAATGTTGATGAATGAGGGCCAAGCACCTTCTTCCGCACCGAGGACGCTCTTCGACGAGCTGTTGGGCGCTCCACTGACGTAAGGGCTATGTCAATTATCGCATGAGCCCTAGAAAGCATGGATTTATACGTAAAATAGGGCTCATGTGAAAATTAAGATACGCCCTTACGTTGGAGGGGCTAAGAAGAGTGGAAATAAATAGCTAATCTTTCTGTTTAAATTAAACTTTTATGAAAACCGATTATATAACGATAAACAATCGGTTTTCAAAAAAGTTTAATTTAAGCAGAAAATTCAGTGTTCATAGTGCCGATAAAGTGTTAAAAATTGTGCAGTATGCTACAACATGGAAATAAATTGCCTCGTGATACCTAATTCATGATTGAAAATTTTTCTTCACTCATGAAAATGGAAACATCCAAATTTTGATGGTCTCTGAGAAGACCTGCTTGAGCGGAGCGGCGCAGAGAGCAATGATGACGAGGACTTGAGATGAAAAGGAGAAGCCCTCGGTGCGGCGGCCGGCATGAAACGTATAGCGCCTACAAGACTGCATGAATACTTCACGCATTGCGTCAAACACACTGCAGTCAGCAGCAGTCGGCTGGAAACGCATAGCGCCTACAAGACTGCATGAATACTTCACGCATTGCTCCAAACACAGTGCGGTCGGCGCAGCGGCGGAAATTAAAATTATTAAATCACATTTATGTTTGTTCTTTCATAATTTTTTCGTTCGTTTGTTATAAATGGAAGGCTTGTCCAAACAGGGATGGGTTTACCGAACTTAACTTTCGCGTAAAGTTCCGTGAACTTTTGTTAATGTTGACAGGGCTATTACAAAAAATCTGCCCAACACGAGTAAACGCGTCTCATACAACCCTCCCCCACCGGCACGTTCACTTAACGAATGAGAAGGGGACGGAAAAATACTGACGGCCCATGGGCGGCAAGTAGATAAATCCGGCCCTGCCAGGAGAGTCCTCTAAACTCTTCTTTAGCGCTAGAAGACTCCCCCGGACTCTTCTTTAGCGCTAAATAGAGAGTCCCGCAGACGCAGACCCCTTAGGTAAGTGTGTTTGGGTGTTTTTTGTGTCTCCCGAATACCCTTTGATGAGATACCCCTCTGGTCCCCTACGAAAAGCTCCTCGTTCCGGAAACACCGCAATGGTGATACGTGGTTCTGCACAATGATCATCGCTATGCTTCTAACTACTCAGTCCATATTGGTTGGCTTCTTTTTCGTGTTCGGACGGCAAGGTCTGAATTATTACGATGTGAACGGTCCAACTGGCCCGGCGAGACACGTGTTTTCAGAGATGAGGTCTCGCATGTCCAGGAGGCATTTCCTTCCGCTTCCACCTCCTCAGCCATCGAGAGCCCTGGCAATGGTGACACGAGAGGCGGGTGGTGGAGGTGGGGAGCTTTGGCGAGGCACGCCGGCGCACGGTGGGTCGAGTCAATAGGAGAAGTCGGACAAAATTTGGAAACTTCAAACGCCTATAACTCCGTTTATACAAAACTGTTAGGTTCTGAAAGTGGTTCCACTGGTTTTCTCGTGGAATTTCCTGCAAGAGGCACCCCTTGGAAGTTAAAACGTGACGAGATAAACATCAAAATTTGCAGTTTTAGTTAGAAATATCATGTCCGATCTCTCTGATTGGCTCAATCCACTGTGCGGAGCGCGGTAGGCCGGAGTCGGACTCGCATGAAGCCAGGTCACGGTTGGCAAGCTTCAAAGACGTGCCGCGCGGCTCAACCGGGAGACAACAGTATGTGCACTTGAGTGAGGTCCACGCTTTGCACGCACCCTAGCGGGATTCAAGAGTCACGTCGGGATGCAGTTACTGTTGTCTACCTGTGCGGACGGCGTCGCCGCGGTTGCAATGATGCCAATGCCACAACTGCAATCGCCCTGCGCCTCCTGGGAAAAATCCACTAACTCCAAAGGAAATCGCGCGTGGATTGTTGGTTTTTCATTCGCTCGCGTGGCGTACGGACGACAACACGGTCAAGGGTGTTCGGCAGGACCGTGAGGATCCCTCCGAAAGACTTTGTAAAGAAGTGTCGTCCATCAGTAACGTGCCGTGCTTTCTTCTTACTTTTTAAACTTTTTGCTTGATTGCAAATGAAACCAGTTATGAGGGTGGAGGTAAAGTTTTTTTTTTTTTTTTTTTTTTGCCCAATATCACCGTTTTTTTTTAATTTACAGTTCACCTTCTCTACCCTTCATTCTTCATTTCATGTCAGGCAAGACTGCTGCACGTGCTATCTCAGACGCAGCAACGGACTGGAATCAATAGTGAATCCATATGGAAATTCACCTTCCATTTTAAATTTTTCATATTATATCCAGGTGGAAATCTTTCTCCAAAGGTGCCATGGACTCCATACCTGGATTCCATTTGTACTCATCCTAATGGTGTCTAGATAGATGTATCCATACGACTGGGCTCCATATGGATACATCAAACGGCTTTGATATGGAATCCATATGTATATGAGTCAATATGGCTTCAATATAGATACTCCACAGGGTCGGATTGAGGGGGTGGCCACATGGGCCGCGGCCCATGGCGGCAAAATTAGGGCGCGGCAAATTTTGCAATTTTTTTAAATGCAGGTACAAAAATATCGGATTCAGAGAAAAATTACAAACAAGAAAAGGTGACAAAATCTCTCATTTCCTGAGAGTTCATTAATTTCTAATTTTGTCGTATTTCGATGATACAAAAGACTGCGCACCTTTAATAATTAGTTGAGTTAAGAGAGAGAGCAAACACGTAATTTGGCCAGGAGCGGCGCGGCGCAAAGAGAAATGATGACGAGGACTTGAGATGAAAAGGAAAAGCCCTCGACGCGGCGGTCGGCATGTAACACATATCAGCGCCTACGAGACTGCGTGAATACTTCACGCATTGCGTCAAATACAGTACGGTCAACAGCGGTCGGCGCGGCGCGCGGCTTGAAACGCACAGTGCCTACAAGACTACATGAATACTTCACGCATTGCGCCAAACACAGTGTGGTCATCGTGGCACGGCGGCGTAAGTTAAAATTATTAAACCACATTTATGTTTGTTCTTTCTTAATTGTTAAGTTCATTTCTTACAAATGAAAGGACTTGTCCGCACAGAGATAGGTTTACGGAACTGAACTTTCTTGCGAAGTTCCGTGAACTTTTGCTAGTAGTGTTGACAGGGCTTACGCAAAAAAATGTGTCCAACACGAGTGTACGCGTCTTATGCACCCTTCTCCCTCCGGCACGTTCACTTGATGGTTTTTATTGATGTTTCAAAATGAATGAGAAGAGGGCGGCAAAATACAGGCGGTCCATGTGCGGCAAGTAGGTAAATCCGGCCATGATACTCCATACGGATTTCATTCCATATTGGTTAGTTAGTTAGTTAGTTAGTATATTTTAAGACATTCAGCGTCACAGGCTATTAACGTCTTTACAGAGAATTTTGAAAATGGGAGTACACGCGAAAATTTAAACAATATTGAAAAGTATATGCACGTAGAAAATCCATATTGATACCATTTCATTGCGACGCTTAGGTATCTTCTGCATGCTCTCTTGGTTATATACTTTTTTCTTGAACAATGTTCCAATCAGTAAGTTCCTTCTCTAATCTCCTTGGAAAAACTCCACGCGAGAGGAGAGAGGGAAAAGAGCATCTCGTTTTCTTGACATTCTATTTTCTTTAATACTCCAGTAGCGGTACATGCACCTGGGCGGTCTTGAAAAAGACGTCAGTATGCAATCCTTGACGTCAGCCACCTCAGCCGTCTAGACCACAGAATCCACGGTCCAGACACATAACTATCCTAGTAAGATGAGATTAACGGCCGGGTCTCGTGGTCGATAATCGATGCAAGTACCGTAATTCTTGGCTGAATCGGCCAGCGCTGCGCTTGCTCCGTCCCGTCTCGGCGGCTGCATGGCGCTATCCGCCGTGGAATCCAGCAACGGCTCTTTGCTCGGTGACTTAACCATCTCATTGAAATCTTTTGACCTTATCTCCCTCTGATCCCCGTTTCTCTCTTACGTAACCCGCCGCAAGTTATGCTTACTCCGTGCGAAAGGAGATCCAGCAAGGTCCTGGAATTCGCCAACTGACCTGCCCCCTGTGAAATTTCCAGACGAGATTGGGAATCGGTTCAAATCTATCAAGTCTATTTTTCATTGAGCCCTGCGGTCGATAGAAATAAGCGTTCCCTGAGGATCATCATAAATTCGACCTGTTTAGTTTTGGGACTGCCCGATTCTTTTTCTCTCGCGTGAAAGGCAGCGGTGCCAAAGAAGAGCCGAAAGCCATTCGACTGCACCGACTTCGCGCGAAGCAAGACGCTTGCTTTCTAAAGTTTTGACACGACGGATACGTAGTGCGATAGTACATATATATTTCTTTAATAAAGTTGGTCAACCGGACAGTGCTCAAATGAAAGCCTATGGTAAGGCAAACTTCCATGCAAAGTTTCAACTTGAAGTGACCCCTGGTTTAGGCTGTACAGCGTTGCCAATTTTCCAGTTTTATGTGCTAAAATCAAGGATATTGGACTATTAGTCCGGTGCATAAGTAGACTAGTACACCCAAGTTGGTCAACGGGACAGGGCTCAAACGAAAGCTTATGGTAAGGCAAACTTCCAGGAAAAGTTTCAACTTGAAGTGAAACCTCGTTTAGGCTGTACAGCGTTGCCAATTTTCCATTTTTATGCGCTAAACTCACGAAATACTGAATCGTCATGGTTCAACAGACTATTATACCCGAGTTGGTCAACGAGACAAGGCTCAAACGAAAGCTTATGGTAAGGCAAACTTCCAGGAAAAGTTTCAACTTGAAGTGAAACCTCGTTTAGGCTGTACAGCGTCGCCAATTTTCCATTTTTATGCGCTAAACTCACGAAATACTGAATCATCATGGTTCAACAGACTATTATACCCGAGTTGGTCAACGAGACAAGGCTCAAACGAAAGCTTATGGTAAGGCAAACTTCCAGGAAAAGTTTCAACTTGAAGTGAAACCTCGTTTAGGCTGTACAGCGTCGCCAATTTTCCATTTTTATGCGCTAAACTCACGAAATACTGAATCATCATGGTTCAACAGACTATTATACCCGAGTTGGTCAACGAGACAAGGCTCAAACGAAAGCTTATGGTAAGGCAAACTTCAGGGAAAAGTTTCAACTTGAAGTGAAACCTCGTTTAGGCTGTACAGCGTCGCCAATTTTCCATTTTTATGCGCTAAACTCACGAAATACTGAATCATCATGGTTCAACAGACTATTATACCCGAGTTGGTCAACGAGACAAGGCTCAAACGAAAGCTTATGGTAAGGCAAACTTCTAGGAAAAGTTTCAACTTGAAGTGAAACCTCGTTTAGGCTGTACAGCGTCGCCAATTTTCATTTTTATGCGCTATACTCACGAAATACTGAATCAATCATCATGGTTCAACAGACTATTATACCCGAGTTGGTCAACGAGACAAGGCTCAAACGAAAGCTTATGGTAAGGCAAACTTCCGGGAAAAGTTTCAACTTGATGTGAAACCTCGTTTAGGCTGTACAGCGTTGCCAATTTTCCATTTTATGTGCCAAATGAAGAATTCGGGACTATGTCCAATGCATCATAATTAAACAGACTAGTGCACGGCTACGTGCTGAATACTACCCTGAGATCGAATCGAAGCGCAATAAAGGCCATCGTGAACTTTTCGAGCAGTGTTGCATTTATATTAATTTTTTAACATTTCTCCGTCTGTAGCGTTCATTTACTATCGAGTCGTAATGTTTAGCCCATACTCATCAAAGTTATAGCCAATGAAGGTACGTTTTCCGCCAAAAATCTCGGAAAACCCCTAATTTTATGATAACAAAATTAATAATAAATTGGCAACACTGCTTCGAAAAGTTCACGATGGCCTTTAGTTGCGCTTCTATTCGATCTCAGGGTAGTATTCAGCTCGGAGACCGATGCACTAGTCTGTTTAATTATGATGCATTGGACGATTAGTCCCGAATTCCTTCATTTTGGCACATAAAAATGGAAAATTGGCAACGCTGTACAGCCTAAACGAGGTTTCACTTCAAGTTGAAACTTTTCCCGAAAGTTTGCCTTACCATAAGCTTTCGTTTGAACCTTGTCTCGTTGACCAACTCGGGTATACTAGTCTGTTGAGCCATGATGATTCAGTATTTCGTGAGTTTAGCGCATAAAAATGGAAAATTGGCAACGCTGTACAGCCTAAACGAGGTTTCACTTCAAGTTGAAACTTTTCCCGAGAAGTTTGCCTTACCATAAGCTTTCGTTTGAGCCTTGTCTCGTTGACCAACTCGGGTATACTAGTCTGTTGAACCATGATGATTCAGTATTTCGTGAGTTTAGCGCATAAAAATGGAAAATTGGCAACGCTGTACAGCCTAAACGAGGTTTCACTTCAAGTTGAAACTTTTCCTGGAAGTTTGCCTTACCATAAGCTTTCGTTTGAGCCTTGTCTCGTTGACCAACTCGGGTATAATAGTCTGTTGAACCATGATGATTCAGTATTTCGTGAGTTTAGCGCATAAAAATGGAAAATTGGCGACGCTGTACAGCCTAAACGAGGTTTCACTTCAAGTTGAAACTTTTCCTGGAAGTTTGCCTTACCATAAGCTTTCGTTTGAGCCTTGTCTCGTTGACCAACTCGGGTATAATAGTGTGTTGAACCATGATGATTCAGTATTTCGTGAGTTTAGCGCATAAAAATGGAAAATTGGCAACGCTGTACAGCCTAAACGAGGTTTCACTTCAAGTTGAAACTTTTCCTGGAAGTTTGCCTTACCATAAGCTTTCGTTTGAGCCCTATCCCGTTAACCAACTTGGGTGTACTAGTCTACTTATGCACCGGACTAATAGTCCAATATCCTTGATTTTAGCACATGAAACTGGAAAATTGGCAACGCTGTACAGCCTAAACCAGGGGTCACTTCAAGTTGAAACTTTGCATGGAAGTTTGCCTTACCATAGGCTTTCATTTGAGCACCGTCCGGTTGACCAACTGTTTGTCCTCAACATCTTGGCGCTTTCTGACCTCAATTACATTTCACGGGATCTCAACATGACAGCGTGCCAGATATAGATGACCAAGGTGCGAAACAACGTATCTCCGTCTGAGACGTTGCAGAGTTCCTGTCATACTTTATTTTTTCTTTGGAAAACGAGTCAACGTTTTTTCTCGAAGACTTCCTTGATTTTTCTTTTCTATCAGTAGAATCTCTTGTACAAATTTCAAGCTAAAATATGAAAATTTTGAAACGTCGCAATGAAGATACGTGATTTCGCACTTTGACCGTCGATATGGCACGGCGGAATCCAGCTAAACCTGAAGTTCCACCCAATTTTCTTTTCATTATTCTACCCTCAGGATTCTCAGGAGGTTTCATTTACTAAAAAACATTTAGAAAATTCAAAATATTTCAAAAGGCAAAAAATCCAAGATGTTAAGGGTTAAGTAATGAATAAACTGTCTACTTTTACAAAGGCTCTAGCTAAAGATCCCTCAGCTTAAGAGCTCTCAGGATTAAATTTTAATTACGGCTCAAAAGTTTTTCTCTCGGACCGTTTTGATAATACACGGTTTAGAGAAAGTCAATCTCTCAAAACTTAACCAACTTAATTGTTCATCATTACTCATTAGGCATATTATTTTACAACTGACCGATGTCATACATTTTACAATATGAAATTTTTATTTCTGGCCCATGTCAGAAGCTACTTATGTAATTTCAGTTTCCCCATTCGGATAGGTGATTTTATAGATGAGTAAGAAATAGTAGTTCCTTATTGCAAAACGCAGTCCAATTTTCGCGCATATCTCATGCGGAAATGATGTACTCCACCGTTGACGATATGTGGAAGGCACCCAGAAGGCTCCCACAAAACTTTTCCTCGTCTAGTCATGTGACATTGAATAATGTGCCGACAGTGACACGGTAATTTTGGACGTCAGCCACTGATAACGATGCGCGGCAGTCGTTTTAAGGCATAAATAAACCTTCCAGTCGGTCGGTTAAGTCCACTTTATTGCGTCCTTAAACTGGATATTTCTTCGACAGCTGCGTGGTGTTTTCACTGGATTATGACCGAAAAAAAAGTATCAGGGAGATCGCAATAGTGTGTTTGCCGAGGGCGAATTATTATTAAGGCAGATATACCAAAAAATTAACATGAAACAACAGAGAACATTATTGGCTATCGGTGAAACTTGGAGATGTAGTGACACCCAGTGACCCCGGGCAAACAGATCAACTTTTTCGCCCTTGATTGCGATCTTCAAGAGGATACTACATCCTATACTGCCGTGCTAAGGAAGAACGCCGTATGAGCATTCGAGAGTTGCCAAATTTCCCCGGATAAAACATGTATTTTTTACGAAATTGTTGTATATTTTTCCTTAAAATTTTCAGATATTCTAGAATAAATTGCGAGCAAAATCGTCTGAAAAATCAGAAGAAAAATATTTACAATTTCCCCAATAAATTCGTATTTTATCAGAGGAAATTTGGTAACGCCTGGAGGTTCATACGGCGTTTTTCCTTAGCACGGCAGCATAGGACAGAGGTAAGAACAGTCCTCTCGCGGAATAATGTGGATTTGCTCCTGTTTTGACGGAAACGACGCGACAGTTCGAGAATATTTTGCAATTAGGAACTACAATTTCTGTCTCAGTTTATGAACAACGTTTGTATCGTTACTTTCCCTATGCACATAAGGGTTTTTACCGATGAGCCAGAAATTGTAGTTCCGAATTGCAAAATGTAGTCCAATTTCTGTGCATTTAATACTCTCCGCAAAGACCCTAGTACCTATTTTGCAAGTGGGGCGAATTTTGTTGCCTCAACAGAATCATTCATTTCCTTTGAATTATACTGGTAGAATGTTGAGGGAAACTCAATTTTGGAGATGTATTCGTTAATGATTGAAGCGAACTCAGTATTAGTCTGAATTGTTACATATAACTGGACGCCCTCAATCATCGGAAAATCATCTCGTACGAGACCAATTACAGCTTACATTGCGGCCGCATGACGCGCGGGCAAGAGAAGCTGTAGCGCCTTCAATAATACTAGAGACTTCACGCACATCCATAGAGCACGTATTCGTATAGTTGCATACAGGCGTTTTTATCGGTGCTGCATTGGCTTTTGGTGGTTCTGGGCAAGATATCAACTGAAACTCTTGTCGTAGATCATGTAGACGCATTTAGAGCACCTATCTTTCTTCTTCCTCTTTCGCATCCTTTTTTGTCTACCGTTACCATCACTTTAGTTACTCTTGTGAGTCGAAGAAACAATCCTGATAGAGAAAAAGTTTGAAAAGTGACTTGATTGTAGAAAAGCAATGCTGTCGAGACGTAACGACTTAAAAAGTTCATTGATAACCTGTGCGTCGTAGTCCACGACGCGACACAATATCACTCCGCTGCCGTGCTATGTAAAAAGACCGTATAAAGCATTCAACTGTTGCCAAATTTCTCTGGAGTACAGAGTTATTTTTGAGTGAAGGTAAGTAATTTTCTTGAGACATTCTCAGACACCTTAGATTGTATTTCGAACGAAATTCTCTGAGAAATTCAACGAATAAAATACAGGGTGGGCCAGAAGTTCCAGGACGGTCGGCTAACTTTTGAACGGTTCGAGATAGAAAAATGAAACTTTGGGAATGTTCCTATCTCAAAGGGGACCATCTTATGGGGGAGTCAAAATTTTGGTCCCCCCTAAGGGAGGGGGCGGGGGGCCCCAACTTTTTGTTTTTCAAATGGCAACCCCTATCTTGTGATACCTCATTCGAAAGACCATACAAAACTAAGAATTTTGGCGCAAACCGCAGATCAATATCTTAATTTTTGACCGAGTTATGATAGGGTCAAAGGTCAAATTTGACCTATTTTCAAAAAATCACAACTCCGGTTCAAATTATCGTAAAGAAAAAAATAAAACGGGAAAATTTACTAAATTGTGTTCGCTTTTTTGTAAAAATTGCAGAAATCACTTCGAACTAATTTTAAGGGGGGGTTCGGACCCCCAAATACGTCAATTCAAAGGTCATTCAATTTTCCCGCGAAATAAGCCAATTTCCCCTAGATTTGCCTCCACATTATCTCAGTAAGGTCAAAATCAGTTCAACATTACGTTGGGCAAGTCCCCAAATTTCAGGAAAAGTTAAAAAAACGCAATTTAAGGTAATTAAATTTGACCGTTTAAATTGGGTTTTTTTTAACTTTTCCTGAAATTTGGGGACTTGCCCAACGTAATGTTGAACTGATTTTGACCTTACTGAGATAATGTGGAGGCAAATCTAGGGGAAATTGGCTTATTTCGCGGGAAAATTGAATGACCTTTGAATTGACGTATTTGGGGGTCCGAACCCCCCCTTAAAATTAGTTCGAAGTGATTTCTGCAATTTTTACAAAAAAGCGAACACAATTTAGTAAATTTTCCCGTTTTATTTTTTTCTTTACGATAATTTGAACCGGAGTTGTGATTTTTTGAAAATAGGTCAAATTTGACCTTTGACCCTATCATAACTCGGTCAAAAATTAAGATATTGATCTGCGGTTTGCGCCAAAATTCTTAGTTTTGTATGGTCTTTCGAATGAGGTATCACAAGATAGGGGTTGCCATTTGAAAAAAAAAGTTGGGGGCCCCCGCCCCCTCCCTTAGGGGGGACCAAAATTTTGACTCCCCCATAAGATGGTCCCCTTTGAGATAGGAACATTCCCAAAGTTTCATTTTTCTATCTCGAACCGTTCAAAAGTTGGCCGACCGTCCTGGAACTTCTGGCCCACCCTGTATAAAGGTTTCCCAGAAATTGAGTAGTTTATCAGAGGAGAATTAACAACATTAAAATACGCATGCGCCGTTTACCCCTGGCACGGCACTGCGGGCATTGGCCGTTGCAGAATCGAAAATTAAAGTCCAACCGTATCTGTAGTAAACAAGGACAAATTGCTCGCGCAAAAAAGTCGCATATTGAGAAGCGCATGGCCCATCTCAGAAACGTCTAACAAAAAACATTGATTTCCAATTCAAACGGTGGCGTGCCAGAAAAACAAAGAATAAGAGACGTTTTTGCGCGCTAAGGTATCCCCCCCCCCCCATCCCTTCAAGAGCGAGCAAAACACCGGCTCACCAAGTTTTAGAGAAAACGTCTTACGAGCATTCGGAAGATGTCAAATTTTATCTAAAACAAGATTTGTGTTTGAAAAAATTTATAAATTTTTCCCTCAAAACTTTCAAAAACGCGAGATCAAATTGCGAATGAGATTCCTGGAAAAACTCGAGCGAAAGTACCCAAAAATTGCTCAAAAGAATCTGCGTTAATCAGAAGAAATCTGGCAATACTTTAATGTTCATACGACGCTCTTTCTTAGCAAGGTGGCATAATGCAGGCTGAACAGTAAGCCATGCTAGACGTCTATACATAGTCAAATTTTCGCCTCACGCGGCTGCGAAGTAAATTGCGCGACAATGAGCCCGCAAATTTCGCCCGGTTCTTGAAAGAACGGACTACAAAACCGGCGGAAAATTGCGAAGCTCCCGCCTCCACGAGGGAGGATATTAATACGCGTTGAAAAAGAAAAGTTAAACATGACCTGAATACTAAAGTGTCCTTACGCGCCACACATCGGCGCTCAGCGTCTGACTGTAAAGGGGGGAGGAGGGGGCCGGGGAGGGGAGAGGGGGCGGAGAAAAAAAGGAAGCGGTTCATTCACGAAGAGACGTTGGCTGTCCGTGTGGATAAGACGGTGATCGCCGCGCGAACTAGCGTTGTCAGATGAGAATGATCAATGGGCAGACATTAACCCTAGACAGACTTAAGGACCGTCCATTATGACGTCAGGATTTTCGTCCAATTATTAAACCCCCCCCCCCCAGCCCCATTTTGTATCAGTGGCAGTGTTGAACCCCCTCCCCCAATACAAATTACGTCAGGTTCGAGTCAACACTTCCGGTCCCCTCCCCCATATTGCTCTCGAAAAATCCGAAATTTTCTTTTAAATATGAGCTCTTTGCACTCATGTGAGCACGAGTAAGGCTGAATGGAGAGAGGGGGAGGTCGAAGGGGCTTTTTTATGGGGGGGGGGGGCATTCCATCCTTGGGTACAAGCTTGGGCTCTGCTTGACCCTGCCCTCCTCTCAGGATCGTGACATAATATTTGGAAGCCCCTTCAGGACCCTCAACATATCGTCGCCCCTCCTACTTAAGGACGTAAAAGTCGTAAGGGTGTAACGCATTTTTCTCGTGAGCCCTGATTTACTTATAAATCCATGCTTTCTGGGGCTCATACGGAAATCGAAATTTGCCCTTACGCCAGAGGAGTAACGATATAATCGGATGAGGATGCATTAGAAATGCAGAGAAAGAATACGCACATTCTTATGCTTATGTGCATTAAATGCACAAAAATGCACACATTTTGTGTTTTTGTACTTTTTGTGCTTTTCAGCTTTCTGTATCATCTACTCAGCCCTTTTGCCGATCACACAATACGGAATGCAGAAGCACAAACTTTAGGCTTTTAAAACCAAGATAAATAAGGTAAAAGTAATGCAAAATACCTATCATTAACGAGGTCTTGCCATACCTTTCCGACTGTTCTGAAAATGTCTCTTCATAGGCTTTATATTCCTTTCCTTCCTTGAAAAATGTAGCATATCAGATTAGGGGACTTAGGTGTGGATTAGTCGAAAATTAGGGTAGGGCGGTATCCCGAAACTTCTTTGGCATTTGGTCCAAAATCTCCCTCCATTCCTCGAATTTTTAACTCAAATTCAATTCTGTCTGGCTGTTCCAACGTCATCCCATTCGTTTCGCTTCGGTAAATACATATCGCATTAACCTTCTCCTCGTCTGAGCTGTTCATTCTTCAAAGGGATTAGATGCCAAACATGTTCGAGCTTTAGTCGATCTTATGTCTATCACGTCTCCCAGAGATCATTAGTTTTCGGTACTTGGACCCCTTTAAAAATAAACGATTCGTCTTACGTTTGCGAGAGAGAATGACCGGAAACCAAGGTCAACCTCCAGGAAACCATCGCATTAATTCATATCTACTCGCAACCAATTTTTATCTCATATGCTTTCACCTCTAGAACCTTTTCTAAAAACTTTAACCTAATCAGATTGTCCGAGTCGGAGTGCGAGAAATATGAAATCTATGAAATTAAAGACGCATTATTATTTTTTGTATGGTTCGAGCAAAAAAGCTTAGTAAATATGTCTGTCTTCACTGCGAGTAAATAAATTCTTACCACAAAATATTTGTACTGCCAGTCACCAATCACTATCCACTATATTAGGCTTGAGATTAATTGAACCATGATTCGTTTAACTCAGAATAGATTGAGAGAAGGAGGACTAGGTAAAATTAACATATTTAAATGAATAAGTGGGATTTAATTTGGTACGTTTTTCAATATTGCAGCTTTTTTTGCTAATAAAAATCGGATTATGAGAAAATCAACAAAATGCAGTTTGAAGCTCAGCCCGTAAGTTTATAGTCTTAAGTTGACCGAGGAAAGAAAAATTCTCGATGGAAAAATTCATGACAATCTTTGAGGGGTTTTTTTTTTCTAAATTGGACTCCATTTCTTTCTCTCCACGATACAATTATGAAAATTGTCCTTAGAAAAGTGTGAAGTACGACTCTTCAGTTCTGCTTGGGAAATTCCACAAATTACATTTTCCATGTCTAGGAATGTGGAAAAAATACATGTCAAATCAGTCACTGACATTGCACGAAACAAGAGTAAGCTCACATTATCCGACCAATGACCTGTACTTATTAATTTCTTGTGCAAAAGTATACCCTTTTCTGTCGACGTCGAACCCTAACTTTTGTGTTATTATTGTTGAGAATGTAATTAACCAAGCAAATGTGCAGACAATTAAGCATACGATTATCTTGCGTAACTCAGATAAATGAGTTATTTTTTCTTATTAAAGGTAAAATTTCTCGATTCTATGCCACTAAAACGAGGATAATGGTCTTTTTGTCGCATAATAGGAGGTATGCCGCACCCTTTGGCCGCTTTCTATTTTCTAAGGTCCACTTCGCGAGTCCTTGTGAATAAATCTGAATCCAACGGGCTCATTTAGGGACTATCCCCTTACTATAGCTGCAAAAATCCTAAAAATCGACCCAATGAATCTTTGGAGCGAACTATGACAAAAAATGGACATTTACATCGTTTAAATTGGAGAATGCACAACCTCATCACTGAGTGTAAGATAACCTCGGCCTATTTACTGGGTTGCCTACACTAAAAATTGAAGGCAAACCGACATGGCGTTGAACTCGCCTCTCCCCGTCTGGTAAAAAAGTTGTAAATCGTGTGTGTGACCTTACGCATCATTATCATGGAGGCTTCGACTCCAATTAGGCTCTCAATTTTCGGTCGGCCATAAACCAACAAGATTTGGGCCCAAAACAGGATTCTGTGACCAGACCAGAGCAACTGACCCATTGTTGCGGGTTGCATCCACAACCCCTGAAAAATCGTTGACATATTATTACAAATGGACGTATTTCTACCAAACAGACCTATGTGCAGGTGAGAAATATGGGGTGTGCTCTAGAAAGCTGCATAAGAAGCAGTGTAAAAGTGGGCGTGATTCCTTTTGAAGAATCGGAAAATCGGGATTTTACATTCTATCAAACAGACCTATGTGCCAACTGAATGCGAGATTCATGAGCCGCGGGCATGGCAAGAGAGCGTTGTGGACAGAGCTCATGAGTTAAAGCGCCCCGACGATGATTTTCCCCTCGCGCGTGCGCTCGATCATTGCCGCTGACGTCACTGGCGCTTTATTATTCTCATTCACTCTTACGGCCAGAGAACTAACGAGCACACCCCATACTTCTCACCTGCACATAGGTCTGTTTGGTCGAAATACGTCCAAATGAAATTTCACTCTGAGCATGCATCTCTGGGTTGAGTGGACGTAAATCAGTATCACTCCCCGAGCTTAACACTGTTACACAAGAGTCTCGATAGGGAACCCAGAACCGGGGTCGCCTGGTCGTCGTTTTAACAAAATACTCTCTGCAGGCCTGGAACGATGGGAGCGTGTGCGTAGGAGCACGAAACGACAGCGGAGTGGTCCATGGTTTATCCGTAATCTTTTTTAAGTGTGTCTCTCAGACTGTTTGCGATGAATTCGACGCAAGGTCTTGAGTCTTTTGAGTCTGGATCAAAGGCAAGGGCCGGGCACAACGAGGAGATCAATCAAAGGCCCCGCGGCACAATGTAAATACATCATCGGACAGGCCCAACCGGAGACGTAAAATTGGACCGAGTTTAGCTGATTTCGGCAAGACGTATCTCCTGTTGGTTTCGCTATGCGCATGGGCGCTTTGACGGGTGCGGCTCGTGCATTCGGTCCCTTTCTGATAAACCGAGCCCAATTCAAGCGCCTCTTCCTTATTTTGCGACTCAACCTTGGTCCCGTGGGTCCTCGCTTCTCGATCCAGAGTTCAAGGCCCGCGAGGCGCAGGGTGGCAAAATCTCATGGGATTTGTAACAGCGAGATCTCACGTGACAATATCGGAGGAGAATCAAGTTATGGATGCGGCACTCCTCGGAAGCATAGGCGGATCCAGCAATTTGGCAACACCGAATTTCCTCCATTTAAACCTGTGTTAAATAATCGATTCTTGTCGAAGCATCTGGGCCATCCGGGAATCGATATTTCTCCATAACTTCAAATGGAGAAAAAACAATGTTGCCAATTTGCTGGATTCGCTAATGCTCGGAAGAAGGCGACGAAGACGTTCCACGCTGCAGTGCTGGGGAAGAACATCGTAAGACCATTCAGGAAAAAAATTTGCAGGGACAAATTTTCCCTCCAATTTTCCAGACAATTTTGTTTCCAATATAATCTGAATTATCTAAATATGTGAAGCGAAATATGCATAGCTTTCTTCGAAAATACGTGTTTTATTCCAGGAATTTTGGCAACTCTCGGATATTACGGCATTTTTCCTTAGCACGACAGGGTGAGGCGATGGCGGTAGAGATTTTGCGATGTCAGTTGCCTAATAACCTCTGAGAATTTAAGCACAAGTGGCGTTTTAGTGTCGCAGAGCACTAGAGTGCGCTACAGGAGCGACCTACATGTCCAGATGTGTCGCAGCTCGCAGGCCTCATCAAATTGTGATCATTTGCATCGGCCTAGTAGAGATTTTATTAGTATATAACTTCAAAAGCAGGATTTCGGCACCGAGCGCCTTCAATTTACCGTGATACTTTCCGCTTTGCCTTAGAGTTAGTTTAGTTGCCGAACCAAACCAAACCGAACCTAACTAAGGTCAGGGGCTCCATTACGCGTACGCGCGAATTCGTGATTGAGGAAACTATTTGGACTGCATTTTGCGATTTGGAACTATAAATTCTGGCTTATCTGAAAAAATACTTAAGTGCATAGGGCAACTAGTGGCACATATGTTGTTTTTAAACCGGGCCGTAATTTATAGTTTCTCATTGCGAAATGCAGTCCAATTGTTCTTCGCGATCACATGTTCTGGCAGAAAAAAAAATGAAAATAACAGCGGAATGCGTGGTAGGATGTGTAGATGCAGGCTGATTGTAAGATGAAAATTAGTTTACCAGTTCGTTTAAGCGCCAAATTTTTATTCAAATGCTTCGTTGTGATCGAAATAAATTCGAAAAACATCATGGAAGTTCTTATGTTGTTTCAGTTGTAAAGTCACTCGTAAAATTTTGCGATTATTTTTAAACATTATTAATGACAATGCCACTATAAAAACTCCTTATCCGTATTTTTCAGAGTTGTTCCCGTATCCTAATTTTACGTAAATATTTAGCAATCATTCTAAACGTCTGGTGAGAGGCTGGGCATGAGCGAGGAGTCCCTAAATATGCGTGTTCAGAAAAAAGAGAGGACTTCCTCGCGAAAATTTTAGATTTGACTGTGGACAAAATACAGTCCGTATGCAGAAAAATTGACACCGGTTCGACCAGTTTTCTTAGGTCAGTGGCCTGAGAAACTCGTCCCCTTCGACGCAAAATGCCAATCGACCGTAAATAATGAAAGGCGATGAACAGTAATGACTTTTCGAATCTTCTTTTCAAAGAATTTTCTTCCGTCGTGGGAAATACTTGTATACCTAAATGATGACTTCGGATGAAAGTTTGGAAACATTGCCCTTTCTCAAAACGTGATTTTGATCTTAAGAAGAAGAAGAAGAAGAAGAAGAAGAAGAAGAAGGAAAAGGAAAAGAAGAGGGAGAGGAAGAAGAAGCGGTGAAAATCTGCACGCGCAATAAACGGACTGTAAACATATTAAATAAACATTCTCCAAGTTTTCACTTAAAACACCGATAAACCTAGCAGTAGCGATTTACTTAGTTCAATCGGAATCCTAATCACAACCTTTGAATTTTTCTCTGACACAGCAAATTCGACGCACCCTTGGGGTTTATCAAAGGTGCTTCCAAATTTTACGATTAGGAATGTGTGTTGAACGAGGTAGGTACGTTATAGCTCTGACGTAAGTGAGATAACACAATTTATAGGTGAGTGATAAAGTAGACAAAAATACAAACATAAATGTTCGAACTAAAACTTTATGAATTTTTGCTGGAACATTCACTGATGATACGTAATTTCAGAATGGATTTTAGAGAAAAATACATAAAAGGATGCAAATTTTCACAATTTATCATGTTTGTTTCTCCCTCGAAATGATGGAAAACTTTTACGGGAAAGAGAATCGTTACGTTGCTTTCACAATATGCCCGTATCAGGTCCAACCTACTTTTCTCATCGTCATTGTTAGGATGTTACTGCGAGCTGCGTTATTACCTGGACCGAAGAAAATGTAAGCACGGAATGAACATCGTAACTAAAATTAGAAAAGACTGGTCCTGAAAAAACTATTGATATTGTGAGGCAGGGCCGGATTAAGGGGGTGGCCACATAGGCCGCGGCCCATAGCGGCAAATTTAGGGGGCGGCAAATTTTGAAATTTGTCTAAATGTAGCTATAAAGAAAAATCGGATTCAGAAAAAAAATTACGAACGAGAAAAGGTGACAAAATCTCTCATTTCCTGAGAGTATATCTCTAATTTGTCGTCCTTCTGTGATACAACAGACAACACCTTCAATTAGTCGAGTTAAGACCAAGAGAGAAACTGAACACGGAATTTACCCTGGAACGGTGCGGCGCAGAGAGCAATGATGACGAGAACGTGAGATGAAAAAGAGAAACCCTCGGCGTGGCGGTCGGCATGTAACACATATTAGCGCCTACAAGACTGCATGAATACTTCACGCATTGCGCCAAAGACAGTGCGATCGCTGCGGTCAGCAGCGGGCAGCGTGAAACGCATAGCGCCTACAAGACTGCATGAATACTTCACGCATTGCGTCAAACACAGTGCGTGCAGCAGCGGTCTGCCCGAAACGCATAGCACATGTAAGACTGTAGGAATACTTCACGCATTGCACCAAACACAGTGCGGTCAGCGCGGCGCGGCGCGGCGGCGGAAGTTAAAATTATTAAACCACATTTATGTTTGTTCTTTCATAATTTTTTGGTTCATTTCTTAAAAATGGAGGGCCTTGTCCATACAGAGATAGGTTTACGGAACTTAACTTTCGCGCCAAGTTCCGTGAACTTTTGCTAGTAGTGTTGACAGGGCTTTCGCAAAAAATGTGACCAACACGAGTAAACGCGTCTTATACGCCTCTCCCCCTCCGGCACGTTCACGTGATGGTTTTTATTGATGTTTCAAAACGAATGAGAAGGGGGCGGCAAGTAAGTAAATCCGGCCCTGCTGTGAGGGCGACGTTTACTTTCTTCTCCGAGATTCGTTAACCTTCCAACGAGAGAAGAGAAAAAAGAGAGAAGAACCTCCAGAAAGAGCCAACTAGATAAAGTTAATGAAAGAGAACTGAAATCACAGCATGATACAAATTTTGCAATATTTTCGAAATTTTGTGGGTCCCAATGTATTAGAACTAGTTATTCACTATTTTCTAATCCAAAAATGTGGACTTCCTCATCGGAAGATTGGACTTTGGATAGGCAAAGGACGAGCGTGAGGAAACGATTGTTCTTCTAGATACATCACCAATTATTACATCGTTCATCACAGTTGTGCTGAACGATGGCATCAAGAGAGGGATTTCCCCCATTTAACAATGTTCTCAATGTGTCTCAAAAATACTCATACTTCGTTCGGGCTGGGAATCACCAAGTCTAAAGTTCGCTCTTCGGATTCGGGCGCAACTAATACCTGCCGAAAGATGTTATGCGTCCGAAGTCAAATTCAATCAAAATTTATCTGTGAATGGATATCTTTCTATTTATTCTATTAAATGCTTCGATATTATAGCAATCGATTTACAGATCTAACAAAATCATGCATTGGAAGCGTGCATCTATTACGGAACAACAGAAACATGAATGGGATTTGCGACGCGACGAATAGCCTTTAAAAACTATTTTCATGGACAAAAATTGCTCTTTCTTTAGTTCTGGAACATAGGCTCATAATCTTCTTCACCTTAAAATAAATTAGTACAAGTTAAATTCGCGGAGCGCAATTTACTGTTTCACGGAGTGAACTCGGCTCTCACAGCGCAGAATCAACCCTTCAGCGGAGATACCTTCTTTCTTACGGAGCGGATTTCGTTTCTTATTTATACCAGTTGAGTTTTTTGGGGGCAAAATAGGCTCCTGAGTGACCTCGGATAATACACTCAAGATATCTATCATTGTACTTGCAACTTGCATAATCGATACACACTTTTCAAAATGAAATTCTGTGCTGGAGACTATATAACGCCCAAAAGACCCCGAGTTGTATGAATGCGGAGCGTAATCTATTCTCTTTACGGAGTGACTTATTACATTACTGAATCTTTTCTTTTTACGGATTGCCATTCGCTATTATGGTGCTAATTTCACTTCGTATTCATGTCACTCAGGGTTTTTGGGCGGTATATAGACTCCAATACCGAAGTGCACCTCTCGATTCTTAACAGTGTATGTGCTTGCCACCTGATCTATATGGTCGGAGTTTTCGCCCAGTATTTATAAACGTACGCTCAGTAAAATTAGTGACCTCTCAAAAAAAAAGAAAAAAAAGAAAAGAAAAAAAATTATATTTTGCACGCAGATCTGCCATTTTTAAGAACAGAAAGTAATTTTTACAATGAAGTTCCTTTCCTCTATCGACTTTGTTTCTTTTGCATTATGGTAGCGCAAATTTCTAGATTCAGTAAGATCAACATGGTATTCTTCTTTTTTACAGAAAGAACACTTCATCGATGTCTATGCAGTTTTAAGCCTAATTTTAACGCTTCCGAGTACATTCTAACTATTATTCTCAACTTCCGTCGTGAGTTGATAAGTTTATCGGAATTTTCGATACGTTGATGAAATTGTTGAGGGAGATGATTACACGGTATGTGATAATGAGACGCATTCTGGTCTTAATCCCAGAATAAGTGTGCTTTCACATGTTTCATGACCTTGATTCACTGATTTTATCGCACACAGAAGTTTCCCGCAAATAAGAACATTATTGATCTAGTTAGAGTCGTGAATTTTAGGAGGAAATTAATACAATATTTACCGTCGCGTAAGTAACGGCAAATGGATGCTCGGTTATGAATGAGTAAGGGAAGTGGGAATTAGCAGGTAGAAACGTATTGAAATTATTATTTTTGAAATTTTATTTTTTTTGAAACTTTATTATATATTTTTAAAATTTTTTTATTATTGAAGATCTTGTAAAATCATTTCCATGGATGCAACTCACGCTAATTATTAGAAATAGTCAAATCGTTACTTCTGTAATTAATGGGACTAGAATATTACAGGGTGATTCAAAATTCCTGCACCACTCATGCAAGCCACACACTTCTTGCTCCTTCTCACGATGGTCTTTACAATGTTGAAGGTCCCCAAAAGTCGCTTCTCACAAAATTTCAAGTCCCTACCTCAATTTGTACAAAATTTCCAGGAGTGATATCCGGTGCATGTAGTGCGGAACTTTTGAATCACCCTGTGTGAGACAGTATGATTTTCTAACTCAAGACCACAGGACTGTCTCTCTGGATTTTTTGGCGGAAGAGAATTAATCGTATTTAAGTCGCTCAAATTACTAATTTGACATATAAAATAGAAGTAGAATTAACTTTAAGAGAGAAAAGATTATGCTATAGAAACAGTAAAATGACTAGTTTCAGGTTAGACCCATTTAGTCACGGGACGGATAAGAAAGTGCGGTCGCGAACATCCCCTCTCTCGCTAACCTGCCTATAGTTTCAAACGGGCCACTTGTTGCATCATGCATTGATGCACCGATGATACCACGCACTTGTTGGGGTTACCTGTATATCCATATTCAAAGTTTAAAAAAGGGGGTTGGTGTCTCGATTGCAACGTATCGAAATCTCCGATCGTATTTTATCTTTTAAAAGAAAAATTAACCAAAAGAAGATATGACACATACTTCTGTGAATATTTTTTGATGGATCAAGAAAAAATGTGCAGAATATTTTGAGAGCTATTTGTGGTCAGTTTTTCACTACAAAAAAAAAGCAATGAGCAGAGGTTTGCAACTTCGAGCGTTTTCCAACTTTAGCCGCCGATAATTTACTTATTGATGCGTAGGATTGAATGCGTGGGTTGATTTTTCGTTTAAAATATGAAATATAGTTGACAATTTGCTAAGTTGGAGTTATTGGACTATTAAAGTTTGCATTTTTTACTAATCAATGTGAGGAAAGACCAAGAGCTAATTAGTGCTTTAGCTCATTCTATGCATGCGCTAAATAAGTAGAAATGTGAGAAACATAAAAACAATAACCGGTGAAAGCTCCTGTGCAGTATCTGAAAAGCAAGGAGAATCGACGCTCCGTTTTTAGAGTGTAAGAACAAACGTCTAAAATTTTACGATTATTTTCTAAATTCATCATTAACTCTTTCTTGACGCACTGCAAAGCGAAGTAAAACTGGTAGAATAGAGTTCGTCTCACTCTTGGCGAGAGGTGAATGCAAATTCATATTAAAAAAAGAAGAAAATGGAGATAGATAGAGAAAAAAAAAACCAAAAATTGTCTTTACCTTTCCAATGCGAATAAGAGCCATTTGAGGAAAGCATAATTCATAAGCATCTATAGGTACATACAGTAAGGAGTAGGTACCACAAGCGGAAAAGTTAAGTGGTGATTTTTTACTTTGAAAGTTTTTGCCGAGAGGCGAAAAATTTACATTGACGGTTGCGATGCTTTGACTTTGACTCAGAATACTGAAGCAATAAAATGAGACTTAAAATTCAATTCTATATTCGCAAAGTATATGGCGAGACTAATTTTTTGAGAAATGGACGGATTTTATCAAATAGCAATCAAGTCACATCAAAATCGAACCGAGAAAAAGAAGCCCGGCGTTGTATTCCTCCATCAGACGCAATGCTATTGACTTTAACGCTTATTTTCACATTCAAAAGATATTTTTTCTCGATTTTTAATTTTTGACGGGAGAAAATGCGCGAAAATTTAAGCATGTTTCAAACTTATTTTCTCCCTTAATTTGCCTTGGTTCGTTTGCTATTAGTTCTATCCCATGTTTTACAATCGAAAGTATCTCGATTTGTTTTAAAGCAAATTTCCACCAACTCTCGCATCCGTAATTTCCTTAAGTCAATCCACCAACGCCAATCGCGGAAAAGAAGTGTATGAAGAACAAGTGTAGAAAAAAGCTTACCCGAACTTGGTTTTCCGGAGAAATGAAACCGACGCGAAAAACGAAGCCAGGAGAACGAAAGCACCGCGCACTGTCAACTCATAAAAATCACTGAGAAACCACCGTCTAGGGTGAAAGATTAGGTTCGCGGTTGATCAGAACGAAACCATGGTGAAGTGGTTAATGTCGGAGGGTTTAAATTTAAAGAAGCGGCAAAATTTCGGGACGCGCGTGGGTAGAGAAGCCCCAAACGGCGGCGGAGGAGCTGGGCGTGCAAACAAAACAAACCACTGATTGATGCGAACTGATGGCTGGAACGATGCAAGCGGCCCAAGACGCGTCCACCGCGCACCGTCCGTCAGGTTGCATGCACTGTTGCCGACACAGTTGCTCATAGGAGTGGATATAATAGATTGCCGAGTTACCGAAGAAAGCAGTAACTGCGGAAATTAACCTCTCAGAAAATGGACTTTGTAGCGGGGAGCGGAAAATGTTATCGAATGAAATCTCGGTTCTTCGTAAAGGCGTGGGTAGCCATAGATCAACTGCGTTTTCTGATTATGAATTGGATTACATTTTGCAATAGGGAACCACTATCTCTGGCTCTCCCATAAAGCACATATCTGCATAGGAAAACCAATGGCATGTATGTTGTTTCTAAAATGGGCCAGAAATAGTGGTTCCTTATTGCAAAATGTAATCCAATATAGAGGAAGCAGGCGTCATGGAGGGGAACGGGCAGACGGGGCTCCTCTGGGCGGTTTTTTTAAATTCTAGATACTCTAAGGGTCTCTGGAGTCTAAAAGACAAATTTAGGGAGGCTCTTGGGGGCCCATGGGACCTTTAAATTTTAAAATTTAGGACCCTAAATGACGAAACCTCCGAGCGCTAATTCGGCCTTAAGGAGAAGGAAAGTCACGAACGTTACTATTTCGCCTTCAGTTTTTGAGGTAGGCCAGAAGACATTCTCTCGGCGACGGGTATGTTTTGCTTATCTCGAATACTTATTTATGTATCACTATGAAGTTTATTCTCGTATTCAAAATATATTTTTCTCTCGACTAAGAATTTTTGATGAGAGAGAATATGCCTAATTAATCTCATAACTGCTCCCCCTTTATTTTTCCTCAAATAAGACTTTGTTTCTTCGTATTGCTTCGGTTCCAATAATAGCTGATTGGAGCTGATATCAATGAGACTGTTGATTAGGTACTCCACTCATTTGAGTACCAATTTTGGTGCACACGGTTTTAGTCGGATTTATTTGCGCCAAGTTGAACTCTGTACAAGTGAATTAAATTAAAACGAACCGTGTGCGTATAAGTTTTGCGTACTTTATAGTTCCTTTTATTAACGTTCTATCGAGAAGAAAGGGTTTCGATAATGGTCGTTTCTAGGTTCACCCTGAATTTCCTCAACTCTACGATTTTTTGTTCATTAAAGGTCTGTATTTTACAGAATAAACCATGAAGGTCTCTTTTCAGGTCTACTGCTGGCCTGTACATGGGTTTAAAGGCCGATTTTAGCGAAAAATTCGGGTTTTGCGTGTTTGCAGTCGAATGCCGCAAAAACAGCAAGTTCACCAAAATCGGCCTATCATGTTTAGGCCAGTTCTGAATCTGAAAAGCAGCCGAAAATGACCAAGTCATGATGGAATCCGTGTGATCTATAGACCTTTCATGATGAAAACATCGTAGAGTTGCGGAAATTTAGCTAGGGTCGGCCAGAAAACAACCCTCATTGATGCCTCCTCTTTCGCAACATCCAATGATTATAGGGCGTTTTTCCCTATCACGATTTTAAAGCTCTTCGTAGTTTTTAAAAGTGATGAGAGAAATGAAAGAATCCTCAATTCTCTCGTATACCCGCTCTGTTCTCCCACCGAGAGAAAATAACAGACACACTGCAAAATAGTTGACCATTTGACCGAGTTGACTTATACTTGAGAGCATCAGACATCTGTGTGCTGGCTTGTGGACGCATAATCTATGTTTAAGCCTTAAACCGGTTAAACGAATGATTTTTTTTTTTCATTTACTCAACCGCTAGTACGCACACATAGATTATCACACTTACAGAGTTTTTTTTTCGACACGTTTCTCAATTTTTGCTGCTATAGACACCGGATGACCTCTTTTCCCCAAAAATAAAAGTTTTCATAAAAAATACGCTGCTTTTAATGAAATTCATAGAACAAATGTTTTAAAAAAGTGACGTATCAGTGATTTTAACAGAGCTTGTACCGAAGTAAACCTCGTAGAATAATTGACCTAAAAACAAAATTTTAAGCATCGCATCAGTTTAATCGTTCGATGAACCACAGGAATCGCACCACATCATGTAAATATTAAATTACCTATCTCGAAATCAGGAATTTTTATCACGCTGTTTGGCAATTCGACAATTGAACCAGTGAGAACGAGAACACACCAACTCGGAAGAATGAAAATTATCAAGACACACACAAAACTGCTCAGTAGGTGAAGAAGTTAGTTTAAGAAAAATTTTTTTGCTGCCGAAAGACAAGTACTTATGGACATTTTAAATGTCCAAGTTGGAACAGATGCGCTAACTGCAATGACCTTTAAGTACATTAACTGACTTTAATGGAAATTGAGCGTTTTCGAGTTACCGAGTTGGTGTGTTTTCGCTCTCACTGATTCAATCGACCACTCGCTTTTTTAGATCAAGGGCTTTAGTTTATCTTTAATTAATTATCAAATGGTCTAATTTAATTCATTACTACTTACATGGTTTAAAGTAACTAGTAAACTAATCTTTTATTGATTATTCAATGACAATTTTCATACGTAGTAGTAATAGTATAATCAATCGTACCAAAAGTTCGAAATCCGAGCGAAGAGTAGGAGCCTGAGTATTCGGAACCATTCAATCACCGATGGCTTCAATTTGAATCTCTTCCGTTAGATAATAAAAAAAAATCGATAGATCGAAAATTCGCAACGGAGCCGCGAGATCCGCCGACGAGATTACCACGCTCGTGGGAGAAATCGCGGAGGATTCCGGTAGCGGAAATCGGACTTCGCGTCGGGCCGCGATCCCGCGGCGCGGCGGCCAAATCTAGCAACACCGGTTGCAGCGCGCCGCCCGTGCAGGGGCGGGGAAGCGAGGGAGATGCATCTCGCTACTAGGGAAACCGGCGCGGCGCGGTGCGGTGCGGCGTCGGGGGACTGCAAAACGGCAAGTCCCCACAGAAAGACGGGGCCCCGGCCCCCGGCCGGGGGCGGGGGGCGGGGGGGGGGGGGGCTCGGTGGGCCGGTGGGCCCCAGCGACGGAACAAGTAGTCGCAGAGTCGCACTCCACCGCACCGCGCTGCACACCGCCAATTTTGATACGTAACATTTGTAAAATTGCTCGTGGCTCGGCGGGGGACGTTGCCACGTGAGCGCCCGGGCCCCTTCTAGCCGTGACAGGTAAGAGGAGTCGCAAGACGGCGCTGGCTCCGGAGAGGGGAGCTAGGTGTCTAAGCGCCCCGGGTGCACGGGCACACGGGTGCCGCTGACCCGGTGGAGGGGGCACCAGCAGAGACAGAATCATCGTCATCCAGCAAAAGTGATTTATCTACAGCCGTGGATTCAGAGAAGACCGTGTTTGCACGCTTTGGTGATTCAGAGAGGATGTGCGTGTGCTGCTGCACTAGAAGAGCGAATTTCATTTTGAGACTCGGAACTACTTTCGTGTCTGTCCCTCGTAGGTATTGGCGGAAATAGGAGGTCAGGGCGCCAGGGGTACGACCCTGGAAATGTGAGAAATTTTCCTAAATAAGTTTATATTTCGGAGTTCAAGTGTGTCAAGGCTCAAGTGTGTGTTTCGTCTCGGATTTTGGAATTTGACCAATTTTTCGACGAGGACGGATCAAAATTGCTCCTGAGACGACTCTATTTTTTTACAATTTTCATAGGAGAATTCTCCTAGCTTTACGAGATGGTTCGGAGACCCCCTCCCCTCCGTGTAAAGCTAGGAGAACTCTCCGAACACTCCTTTGAAGCTAGGAGAGTCCCGCAGACTCCAATTAGTTAAGCGTTTTAAGTTCCTGTTTACGCCCCTTCTAGCAGCTGCCATTTTATTCGAGTTCGGAACTTCCGATTTGGTGACTGGCGATTCGCAACATCGGTGCGTGATTTTGGCACCACCTCGCCAGGTGATCTTAAAAAAGGCTCGATCTGTCTGATCGATCGTGGTCTGATAGCATGAATCTGTTGGCAAGGGTGCTGATAAGTGCCATAAGTGATAATGATTAGTAAGACACAACCCGGAGAAACTTCCCGAGGAGGTTCGGAACTTTAAGCAAAATTCGCTTAACGTTGGCGGTGTAACGTCGATCGCTATGCCGTGAGTGCATGGATTTTGCTGTCCCAATGCGACGGAAGCGAACACCGGCAAAGCAGCGCTATTTATCGTCTCGCGGATAAAAGAAGCCCGAGCGCCTTCAATTAATGCAACGCAAACCGTACATCCATAGAGTACGAATAGTTGTATTCAAGCGTTATGGAATACAGGGATACAGATTTCAACTAAAAACTCGAGGTTCCTTTCCATTGATCTTTATTTCATCTTTTAATGTAGGGTTTCCGAGGCGTTCATACGTCACCAATCAGAGGTAACTCGTCTATACTACGAGTTTTCAAAAAGCGTGTATTTCACGAAAAGCTGCACTCTGGGTGTATACCTACAAGGCGCTTCAGATCACTCATTTTGTACATGGACTATTTTGCTGAGTGATAATCAGAGACATAAATTCTCACATAGATTCCTTCCGCTGAAGTCAATCCTAAAGTGTCTATTGACCTCTGATACGGGGTGCTTGGCATTTTTCAATTCTTCCGCGAAAGGCGTTATCTCGCTTTTTCCAAGATCTTGCGCCATTATTGTGGCAATAAGAGCAGGAGTCAAATGTGGTGGTGTCCAAAGTACAATCCTCTGATTCGAATGCCGCGCTTGATCGGGTTGATTCCTTGATTTCTCTTGGAAATGTCGCTTCATCTCTGAGATCCAGGGATGTGAAGTTTATAGTAATTCAACTTTTTGTAGCATATCACAGATTTTCGCAACTTTTCAAGTGATAAATGGAATTCACGTTAAAGTGTCGGTGCTAAATAAGCTCAAGAGTCGATTTTACGTCCTGGAGTCCTGGTAAAAATTGGCAGTAGAATCTGTGTCCCAAAACACCATAGACCTACGGCCGGCTGTAAGATTTCCAATAGCTTCTATAGCCGGCTGCACAATTTCTTATAGCCTTTTATAGCCGATGGCGATTAAGCAACTCACAGCCAGGCGATAAAGTGTATGCTAAACGTCACTAATTACGGATGCTAGGACTTAGCGAGTTTTTGGACCACTGCTCTCTTTCTGGGCCGTAGCATCTTGATTTATTTTGCGAGGAAAGCTCCGTACTTTTGATTGATGCCTGCCATTCCTAATATATTAGAGCGCCTTCAGTTTCGTATGATACTGTGCAATACCTCTGGTGGTGAAATAGTTGCTTCAAGCACCGTGGCACGCTGCGGTGCGGCAGGCGGGCAGCAAGCGCGAAGCGCGCATTGGCGCCTACAAACCTAACAGGGATACTTCACGCGTTGCGCAATGCGTGAAGTATCACTGTTAAGTTTGTAGGCGCCAGTGCGTCGCCGCTCCGCTTTGTGTTATTAGGCTCTAACATTTGATGTGGCGGAGTCAGCGTTATTCAACTCATGATTTTGCAATGTTTGCACATCCTGTATCCTCGTTTTAATTGATGAAAAAAAATATGTATTAAAGGAAAATATAACGTGTGTTTTGTAAATATTAAGGTGGTTCCGTATCAAACTTAATGATTTCCAAAGCACACGAATTTCTACACAATTTCTTAAAGCCTTTTATAATCGATGGCGAAAAAGCAACAGCCAGGCGATAAAGTGTAAAGCGCGGCGATAGAGACTATAGCCCGGCTGCATAATTTTTTATCGCTTCGTATAGCCCGGCCGTATGATTTTCTCCGCATTCTGCATCCAGCTATACAGGGTTATCCAAAAGTCACTGACCACCCCTGTAACTTTTTTCCAAATTGAGATAGAAGTTTGAAACTTTGGGAATGTTCCTCGGTCTAAAGTAGCAACTTTTTGGTCCCCCCAAAATTTTGGGGGGCGGCCCCCCCTAAGGGGGGCGGGGGCTAACTTTTTTTTTCAAATGGCAACCCCCCCCTTTGTGATACCTCATTCGAAAGATAATAAAAAAAGAAAATTTTTGGCGCAAACCGCAGGTCAAAATGTTGATTTTTGACAAAATGGCGGCCGGTCAAAGTTCAAAATGGCGGAAATTTGGCATCTCCGTTTTTTATCGACGGATTGGTCTGAAACTCAGAATCTTAGGGTTTTTTGGGACGAGAAAAACGATTCTGGCATCGGTTTTCCAGAAAAGTCAGTCCTTTTCAAAATGGCGGCGGTCAAAATGGCGGCCTAGAGCGAGAAGTGGATATTTAGGCTGCTTATCGTTGGATTTGCATGAAACTTGGTATCCGGGGGTATTTCGGCACGAGAAGAACGAATCTTTCATTGGATATCTGAAATTCCGAAGAATTTCAAAATGGCGGCTAAAAAGTGGCGAGAAATCAGTTTTACGGCTGTTTACCGATGTATTTGCATGAAATGCGATATCGATTATTTAGTATTTCAAGAATTAATGAAAGATTTCTTTTTATCCAGCCAAAAACCACCAGGATATCGAATTTCATGCAAATCCATTGGTAAACAGCCGTAAAACTGATTTATCGCCACTTTTTAGCCGCCATTTTGAAATTCTTCGGAATTTCAGATATCCAATGAAAGATTCGTTCTTCTCGTGCCGAAATACCCCCGGATACCAAGTTTCATGCAAATCCAACGATAAGCAGCCTAAATATCCACTTCTCGCTCTAGGCCGCCATTTTGACCGCCGCCATTTTGAAAAGGACTGACTTTTCTGGAAAACCGATGCTAGAATCGTTTTTCTCGTCCCAAAAAACCCTAAGATTCTGAGTTTCAGACCAATCCGTCGATAAAAAACGGAGATGCCAAATTTCCGCCATTTTGAACTTTGACCGGCCGCCATTTTGTCAAAAATCAACATTTTGACCTGCGGTTTGCGCCAAAAATTTTCTTTTTTTATTATCTTTCGAATGAGGTATCACAAAAGGGGGGTTGCCATTTGAAAAAAAAAAGTTAGCCCCCGCCCCCCTTAGGGGGGGCCGCCCCCCAAAATTTTGGGGGGACCAAAAAGTTGCTACTTTAGACCGAGGAACATTCCCAAAGTTTCAAACTTCTATCTCAATTTGGAAAAAAGTTACAGGGGTGGTCAGTGACTTTTGGATAACCCTGTATAAATTTCTGTAGCCTTTTTTAGCCGGCTATAAGAAATCCTATGGTATTTTGAAACGCAGCTCTTATCGCCAATTTTTACCAGGGAGTCTAGATTCTGGTCTAAACTACGAAGAAAACCCTGCGCTACTGCGCGATTTTTCTAACCTCGGGTATGAGCGCTGATTTAAAACGATATAGAGCAAATGATCGCAGATTTTTGTCTGATTTGACTTCTCGTGACGCAGATGTGAGGTTACAAGGTAATTAGTACGTCGAAATGGGCTGATCACTTTTGATGCTCCATTTACCTTCAAAAATATTTGTCAATTTTCACCGGCGGCAGCCCACCAGTATACGCCCAGATTTGACTTTTTGCCGCCCTGAGGCGACTAAAATTTCTCCGGCCCGAGGCAACAAAAGATTTGCCACCTCGAAGTAGATGCATTTTTTCCTCATCGGTTATGATACTGGTGGAGAAAATTACGTATTAATGCGGCTTCGCAAATTTTTTTCAAAAAATGATGTCCCTTAAGAGCAAGTTTGACCTGTTCTACATCAAATCTTACCTCCAAAGCTTTTACGTTAACAATATATCCAACGCTCTGAAGGCAGTCTTTTGCGCACTTCCCTCCAAAATTTGCCGCTCAAAGCAATCGTCTCAGTTGCCTCCCTGTGAATCCGCAAAATTTTCAAAAACTGCAGTCATTGTAGAGCAGAAGTTAGGCCTTTTTTTCGTCATATCCTACCTACGTTGCTGTCACTTGTATTTAAAAGAAATATAACTCTCTAAAATAACACTTTTCTTTACCACACTTCCCTCCAAAATTCGTCGCTCAAGGCAACTACCTCGGCTGTCCCTCCGTAAATCCAGGGACGCTCGCTAGCAAATCAAAATTTGACTGATCAAAACTGATGCAATACGGTAATTAGGCGTGAGGCAACTATCTAGACTTCCCTGTAGCTCTAATTGCATAGATGTGACCGTTTACAGGAGTTAGGAACTCAAGCTTTGGTCGCGCAATCAATGTTTTCCCCGATATCTAAAGGTCAGCCAGTCAGTTTAAACCGGTAATGCTACCAGTCCATCGATATTTAACGGCACGCTAAAAAATGACGGAAATAGACTGATGCGGCGTCATTTCTAGTTTATTTTAACACCGCGACCTTGTGATATTGACGAAAATATTGAGAGTTTTAGTCCTTGGAAACAAAATTTTCAGTAGAAAAACATATTTTTCTGGTTGGGGTCAAAATGTCGAATTTTGATGGAAAACTCTCTTTTAGACCCTAAGAATAAGTTGCGATCAGTTAATTTTATTTATTTGACAAATTGATGAGGCAAAAATGGATAGTGATTTCAAAAATTTTTTTTTATCATGATTGGTAAAAGCGCTCCTCCCTAAGGCTAATGTAGGCCTTTTCCGCGAAATATTATTTTCTGAAAATTTTTATCAAATAGATAGGACACACATTACTGCACTGCCCTATTCTATGTCAAATTATCCCAAGAAGAGTGTTTGTTTGTTTTTTGTTTTTTGTTTTTTTTTTCTATTGCACTTTCATTGCGATCTCCTCTATTGCACTAAATTCACGTTTGCAACAATCACAGCGTCCAGATAACACCGGATAAACTTAAACGAATAGGGTCACGCCACTCCGAATCGATTATTTTCGCACTCAAAAATTGAATTATCGCAGGTGAATTTCATCACTGTTCGCATCAAAGGTATGTGCGGATATGCCGTGCCTCCAGGTGGCCTGGGCAAGTTAGCGAAATAACTGGCAGAGATTTTGAGAGGAGCAAACTATTCGCAAGGTTAAAAGAGACCTTATCAACAGGTTGACGATCATTGCCTAATTAATTAATCGATAAGATCAAATTACCAATCAACTATCTTTGTGTTACTGACACAATATTCAAATTAGAGAGAAACTGATAGAGGCATCGAAGATGCTTGAAAAAGTTGACCCCCTAAGAGCCTCTTTGCTTCAGTCTCAAAAAGCAAGGACTAAAAATAAAATCGTTACCAAGGAAATTTGACAGGGTGGATGACAAAGCGTTATAACTAGGTACACATACACATATAAGTTTGGAAGCACACATTGCTCATTCACTCAAATTTTTACATTTTTTGGACAAAACATTTTTTTGTTTAAAATATTTATAGTATGTACATAATATTTTATTTTCGTGGTCGTCAAAAATTTCTCAAAAAATCAACGTATTTTGACACAGGTCATGGAGAGCAGTTCGAAATGCATTAGAAATAAACCGATGAACGTAAGCTCACCATAGGTAAAGGTTTTTTCCTGTCATTCCCTCCGCCATGTAATAACGTATCATTAGGTGCAAAATGAATCATATATTGGTTCGTGGTTTAAAGCAATGCACTCTTTAGGACATTTTTATTATCCTCTCTATATTTATCGAAAGGTAAACGCAAAGGTTCAGGCTATGCTGCACCCGAAACGCGTCCGCAGTTGCCCCCCTGAATGGTCGGGACTAGTGTTGCACCAAATAGCATGTTGAGGTTAAATTATGCTTAAATGAGCTTTTTCCCCTGTGACGAGATTTTCAGTTGTTTGAAACTCTGATGCACGTTGGCAAAATTACCAACTTTCCGGTTTCGTTCTTTCGTTCAAAATGAAAAAAAAAAATTACACATTTTAAATGAAAGAAAAATCAAAATGACCTAACGGTCCAACCGCACGACCAAGCCAGGATTTGATAAAAATATACTTCGTTGGTCGAAAATTGTGATACGGATTTTTTACCAGCCAAACCTCATTTTGACCAGAATCCGGGTTTTAACTGCATCATGCGATCATCTCATTGACGTCAAAGGCTCCTGATGTTTGGCGTTCGTCCATGGAACTTTGCAGGTCGCAAGATTGATTGTGCAGATCAGACTGCCCTGACGATCACGCCATGATCTCATTCCGAAGACAGAAAATTCCTATTCAAGCTTAAATACTCTTAGATAAATAATTAAATGAATAAAGAAACAAAAAAATAAATTCGCTATTACGTGTATGCATTTCTACGTACCAACCACACTCCGTCCTAGCTTTCTTAACTTCTGTGTGGGGGAAACCCCTATTAAGAAAATAATCCTCACCTTTTCCTCATGAAGGCTTTCAGATAGATAAAAGTTTATTTACTCAACGCGATTGTGAGATAACCGTATTCTTACACGAAGGGTAAAGTCAACGGTTTATGTCAACCGAAATGAATCCTAGTAGAATGAGAGGAGCCAAAATGCCACACTCGTTGCGTTCCGAGGAATGGAAGGCGGCCGCTATGTTTCCCGATTAAGCCGTTCCTCACAGCGATAAGATAATCGTTGAATTAAATCAACTTCGGTAGCTTCTACTGACTCCGCGCACCTTCTTCGTCTATCTGTAAAATGAATTCGCCCCATTTTATCGAGATAAACCTGCGGGATGTTAGGAGAATGTACCTTCACTTTTATTGCCGTTCGCAATCAGATTTTTCTTTGTTCGTGAATTCAAATTCTCCACTCGCCGAAGAACCAAAGTCCATCTAGGTTATATAACAATGGCCAAAGTGCGAAACCACGTATTTTTATTGCGGTATTCAAAGCGCCCCCTCTTTACATTCAATTTTTTTGAAGGAAAACAATCCAAAATTATACCTTAAATTTTACACAGAATATTTTGCTAACAAAGAGAAAAATCAAGGGAGTCATCAAAATATTACGATGATTATATAGTTTTTCAAAGCAAAAATAAATTATGACAAGGAGTCTGCGTCGTCGCTAACGGAGATACGTGGTTCCGCATTTTAGCCATCGATAAACACTACCAAGCTCTAACTCCCCAAATTTTCGTTTTTAGTCATAGTTCCTTTTTTTTAAATCCACAAAGCCGAGTTCTGCTATGATTGCGGCTATGAGCAGGTAAGACCCTGCAGACCGAATCTTTCGATGAGCCCGATCTTTTAAAAAAAAATTGAAAATGACCCAGGTTTTTCAATATTACATTATAAAACTGTAAATTCTCCCGTTGAAACCCTACAAATATTAGTGTTTCGAAAGAAATCTATGGGGTCGATCTCCATGATTTTTTCAGCAATCGGCGAGTAACCTCTCCTGCACCTTTTATATCACAACTAAACTCTCGGACTCCTAAAATTTTCGATTTCGCCACAGTTCTTGTACCGTTTTACTGGGCCGATTTTCGTGATTTTCCTGGCTGTCAATAGGAGAGAGTCCCTATGTGAGCTCGTCCTGTTTACATTAACTCATGAGAGATCCACGAAGCGGGCCTCATAGGGTGCCATGGGGAAGTGGGCAGTGAGTACAGAGGGCGGCTCCCTACTTTTTGAATGGGTCAGTTGCGCTGGTCACAGAATTGTGTTTTGACGCTTGATTCTTGTAGTTCCGCTAAAAACATTAAGATCTGACAAAACCGCAACTTTTTACGTTCAATATTGATCAAGATATCGCCCTTTAAAAAGTTAGGTTTTCGACGTCATCTATCGCGGTATAGTGACACCCTTGGTGTCTTTCACCTTGCTTTCGTCAGTTGGTGTGACGCACATTTGCATCGGTTATTCAACGTGAAAATCGGATTAAAGCAAGGCGGAAGAAACCAAGAGTGTCCCGACCACGGTGGATGACGTCAAAATCCCAACTTTTCAAAGGGCTATAACTATGGGTTAATATTGAACGTAGAAAGTTGCGGTTTAGACAGATCTTAATATTTTTAGCTAATCTACTAGGATCAAGCATAAAAACTTAATTTTGTGACCTGCGCAACTGACCCATTATGAGCCAGGAAGCAGCCTTTCGAGGGCGCAAAGCGTCCTCTAGAGGTACGCGTACGCCCAACCCCGTGAGTAATCATGTCCATACGTACAGTGGGTTGAATTGAATTGTTAGTAAAATTTCTCAAAGGCCTATGTATTTTCATATTTCATGAAACTTTCCAACTGTGTTGAGGACTTGGACGGGTTCGCGGAAAATGAAGGAGGCGAGCTTTTACTAAGTTGGCAATGACGGTGTGTGGTCATCGTGGTGCGTAAACTGCGTCTGGGGACGAGGTGAGTTGACCGTTAGAAAGAGGTCGTCGCGGAGAACTCGCATGGCGCTAGCGTCGGCGGCGTCGGCCCGGTCGTCGCCGGCGTCGACTCGCGTCGCGACGCGCACATTAATAACACTGCGCGCGACGCGACGCATCACGCATCGCGTATGACGTAGGAGAGCGGCTGCTCCACGCTAAGTTTTCAGTTAGCCTGAAAAGAACCCTCGCAAAAAGGCAGGTACACGAAACTTTCAAGCGATACGACTCTGTGAAGAGACAGACGAATACACAATAAGAAACAGTGACCAAAATTTTGTATCGATAGGGTATGTAAAACATGAATTAACTCAAACTGTCAGCTAATTTTTTTGCAGTAGCGAGGCATAATGGAGATGTTGCATGTGTGAGGAAAGCGCTCAGTCATTCTGGATCCTCAAGTAAAAAGGCCGACGTTAGCGCAGCGCCACCTCAGATGAAGCGGTGAGTGTCTGGACAGTCAAAACGCCTTCATCTCCGTGCTTATGCAACACGGACATCCATAGAGCCCGAATAGTTGCATCCAAGAATTAAGATAAAAGTGCAGTCTTCGTTGCATTCGACACCAATTAAGGGCGCTTTGCCTGTTTCTTTTACATCGTTAATTCCAGCGTTACTTATTGTATCGATGAAGTAAACTATTGCTGATTTTTAGGGCGACATTGTCAATTTTCCGAATAATTTTCTGATGGTTTAAATAAATACCAACATTGTCGCCTATGTGAGCTGTGGCCTCTACCTTCTATGATCTAAGGAGGACAAAAGCGGCAAAGTTGTTTCCAGTGGCGAGGCGTGAATGATCGATTGTCGATATTTCCTCATTGGAAGCTGTGGTTTGTCATTTTTAGGTTTTTTGTGTGAAAATGTTCTGAGAATGTTTTTCTAGCAACAATGGCTCAGTCTTGAGTTTTTGTGGAGTACGATCTTCTTCACCCGCGAACAGTAACATGTACTGCGTGCGTAAGTGTGAATTTTTTCAGTTAAGTTTCCCAGGAAAGTAAATTCAACAAAGAAAAGCACTGCGAAAATAAAAGCTCCCACTTCCCTCCCTCCGCAGATTTGGAATCCGCCCCGAAATGGAGCTCTTGCATGGGCGGCGGATCTACGTTTTAAGTACTTTTTCTTCCGTAAAATTTCGCGAAAAAAATTATGGTGCCACCACTGGTTTTCTTAGAAACGAACTTCAAAGCTCAAAAAAAAGCTCCCAATGTTGAAGCCGTAATGGAGGGGCTATCCCACGCTATCCTGAGAGTCCATCTCTATATCTAGTCAAACTCTCCGTGCAGAAAAAAGGGAGCAGATACGTATTAGTAAGGTTGCCGTGTTTTCAGTTTTGGAGTCCCCAAACAAAGTGGCAACCTTGTCAATGTATTTGCTCTTGATCTGTGCATGGAGAGTTTGACTTGATTTAGAGGTGATCCCTCGGGATAGCAAAGGACATCTCCTTCATTACGGCTTCAACTTTGACAGCTTTTTATGAGCTTTGGAGTTTGTTTCAGAGAAAACTAGTAGCACCACCGTGTTTCTCCCGAGATTTTACAAAGTATGATCAATACTTAAGTCGCAAATTCCTGACACATGCAAAAGCTCCATTCGGCCAGGGTCGTTTTCGATCGGGTGAAAATGATGCAGTTGCAATTTTTGAAAGTTGGCAACACTGATTTTGCTCCATCTAAATGTATGTAAAACAATCGATTCCTGGCATACCTCACCTAAATCGATATTTTTAATGGATTTAAATCGAGGAAAACCAGTGTTGCCAACTTGCAAAATCGCCGCTGAAACGGTGAAGCCTTTTTCTCCGCGATCGGAAATCGCCACACGCCGCGTCTGGTCACCCCAATTAACGAGTGAAAATCGAGGAGGAGCCTCCAACATGGCGGCAGAGCAGTGCTGCCAACGTTGTCGGATCGTGCGATAAATCCCGCCCGGCCGCGCGGGGGGAAACGCTGATTTTCGCGACGATCCGGCAACCGTGAGAGCGGCGAACCGGGCAGAAAATTAGCGAATCAAGCCTAGTTCACAGAGCTCACGAGGAATCTTAAACGACTCAAGACGAAGAATTTAGGTTCGTCGTCGTTCGACGCGGCGGCGCTGCCAACCTCGCCGACTCGACGGGGAAAAAAACGTGTCAACGCGAAGGTCCGTGCGCGACAGCTGACAATCAGGCGACAAGCTCAAAAGCGAAAGCTGCGCCGACGTTGGCCAGGGATTCGTTCCAACGTCGGAGCCCGGTGACAGAGCATCTGGTTGCCGCCGCGGGCCCTAGACCCTGGTCAACCCCCCCCCCCCTCTCCCCCTCGGTCGAGCCACGCGTCTTCCGGGGTCTTGACTGGAGGATTTTCGGTCTTAAATCAGAGCCGAATAGACTGCATTTTGCGATTCCACGCCGTACGCAAAACCTGGAGGGAGCCCCCGGCCCCCCAGGAATTCACATGGTCTTCTCTGGAAATTGTAAGGATTTTTGCGAAATAAGTCCTTGGCGTTGCTGACATCCTTTGAATTGTCTTTTAGTTAACTAAGGGGACTGCATTTTGCGACTCCACGCCATAGGCAAAACTTGAAGGGAGTCCTCGGGCCCTCCAGAGATCCACATGGCCTTCCCTGGAAATTGTAAGGATTTTTGCGAAATAAGTCGGAGGTGGCGGCGCACATTGGTCCGAGTCGATAGGAGAAGTCGGACAAAATTTAGCAACTTTGAAAGCTTATACTTTCGAAAATACGAAGCAAGAAAGTTTAAGAGTGGGTACCATTGGTTGGTGGCCAGACATTTTATCCAATTTCGTTTGATCCAAAGTTTTCACTGTCCCCTTATAAAGTTAGTCCAATAGTTTTTTTGTGTTCAATGCTCTATGAACCCAAAGTTTACGTCGACCAGTTATAAGTAATGGTATAACTGCTGAGATTTTGCCAAATAATGGAATGTAACCCTTAGATGCCCAAGCCGGATCAAATTGACCCAAGGATCGCTGAAAACACATACTTCGCAGGTTCTATAGGGCTTGTACATCCGAACTGAAATGTAGGTCTACAAATAGATCTTTAAAAAAAATAAGACATCAAATTGAAACAAGTACAAAATTAAATATCAACACATCCGAAGATAGGAGAGACGTTTTTCGGCCTGGTTTTTATAAGTTTTCTCCCGAATCCTAGTAACAATTCATTGGTAGCATAGAGCGGAGCATCGCGAGCTCACGTCTCGCGCCGTAGCGCCTTCAATTTTTCAGATGCAACACGGACATCCATCAAGCACGAATAGTTGTATCCCTGAACCGTCATCAACGCACGACCTTTCCTTCGCTCTGTTCCCACGTTGCGTTGGTTCCGTCTGTCTTATTTGTACTGATGCTTCAAGGGCAACGTTAGCAAAACAGCCGAAGATAGGAGAGATGTACTCGAACCTTTTTTTTACTTTTTCTTTCGAATCCAAGCGATATCTCATTGGCGGCATAAAGTGGAGCATTGCGAGTACACGCATTGCTCCTTCAATCTTGTAGATACAACACGGACATCCATCAAGCACGAATAGTTGTATCTCTGCGCCGTCATCACAGCGAGTTCTTTCTCTTACTCTATTTCCATGTTGTGTCGGTTCCGTTTGTCTTATTTACAGCGGGGCTTAAAGGGCGACGTGAGCAACACAGCCAAAGTATGACTTGGATTAAATTAGTTGGCTAAACTAGGTATCGGGTGAAAAAAATTTGGTCAAGTGTATAGCTACCCATTTGTTTTTATTTATAAAATTTCCGTCCAGAAACTCCTCTTGAACCTGAACTTGTGACGAAATGAACGGCAAAATTTGAAATTATGGCCAAAACTTTCATGTTTGACCTTCTCTATTAGCTCGTACCACAGTGCGGCGTCACCGCTGACGTCACTGGCGCTTTATGATTCCCATTAATTCTTACCTACTAACGAGCATACTCCTTCTTTTCCACCCGTCCCTCGTTCCTTTTAGCATGAATACGTCCATCTGACAATAAGATATACTCCAAGTTCTAAAGCCAGTGTATTCACACTCCGAGTAAAAATATCTACTCCCCGAAAAAACCATACGTCAGAACCAGTGCGAGGAAAAACCTTACAGCAAAGAAAATATGTAGGCGAGTCGCCTCTCTCCACACGAAATGATGGAAAATAAGAAAGACTGAGATTGAAAAGATGAAAGCAGCGATCATGAATGGATTTACGCGTCAGGTAACATTGCCCGCTCTTGATAACCCCGTCTCGTAGCGATTTCCTCCCTTCGTTTTTAAAGCGAATAAATGAGCGCTAATTAGAAGACCGCTCTCCGAAACTGAACCCACGCATGGCGAGCCCGCACTGTGATGTTCCGGACTCGATATCGTAGTTTGATTATGTAAGTTCTCTATGTGCACACAATATTAGTCACTCGATCGATCCATCGATGTACCAATTTCGAATACCCGCCATGATTAAATGATCGCGTTGTTCGATATTTATTCTGCCGTGCTAAGGAGGAACGCCGTATGAGCCTTCAAAAGTTGCCAGATTTCCTCCGATAAATACCGAATTTACTGGGAAAATTGCGAATATTATTTGGACGTATTTCTACTAAACGGAACTATGTGCATTAAGACATGAGCCCTGAGACCCATAAGCATATGTGCATGACAAGGCTCACGTTATAATGCACATAGTTCCGTTTGATAAAGATACGTCCATTTATGAAAATGTTCAGACAATTTTGTACGCAATTTGATCTGAAACATCGGGAAATTTTAAGGGGAGATATGCATGAATGTTGTCAAAAATACATGTTCTATTAGGAGAAATTTGTCAACTCTCGCATGTTCATACGGCGTTCCTCCTTAGTACGGTAGTATTATTTTCCATGCTTTGATTCCATGGTTCCACCCAGAAAAATGGACTGTTTTGATGTCAAACGTTTTGCAACGCTTTCTAAGGGCGGTACCACGCTGCCGTGCTAAGGAAGAACGCCGTATGAACATTCGAGAGTTGCCAAATTGCTCCGGAAAAATCGGCTATTTTTTAAGGTAATTGTTAATTTTTTTCTTTGAAATTTTCAGACTTTTAGAAAAGATTGCGAACAAAATTGTCTGGAAAAATTGAAGATAAATACCTACAATTTTCCTAGTGAATTGGGTTTTTATTGACACAAATATGGCAACGTCTGAAGGCTCATACGGCGTTCTTCCTTGGCAGGGCAGCAAGATACGTCAAATGGCGTAGCTACTTAATTAGTCTATTTTTCCGAGAATAAGTTGACAGGAAGACGACATGCACTCATTTTCGCTGAAATTGAGGGGATGTCTATAAAAAGGGCATTTGAAGCAATGAGAGCTCGGAGAGGTTTAAACCCTTTTTTTAGCACGGCACGGTGCCGCCGCCCCTTTAATTATCCCTTATATTATTTTTATACTGGCGGAAAGTAGAGAAATGAAAACTTTAAAAAGCTCACTCAGCTTGGCCATTTTCTCCAGTATCCTTCTCCGTAAGCGACGATAGTCGTTCCTCAGCACACAGAGTGCGTGCTTGTGGGCTGGTTAAGCTGGTTTTCAGGTGAGGAAAATGTGTCGCTTTTTCATTAACTGCGAATTTTTAACACTGTTTTTTTTTTCTCAACGTAAGTGACCGGTCACGGAAAAAGGACATCGAAAAATTTGTCAAGAAATGTTTTTTCTCCAGTTGGATTAAGGGTGCAGTATTGATCGAGCTCTCGATGGTAAAATACACTCGAACCTTTTATAGAATAACTTGTGAGTGATGTATACCTATATATTTTAGTGTCAGAGAAGAGCGTAAAGTTGCGTTTTAATCCAACGATTTTGAGTCTTTATCAGGGCCGGATTCACCTACTCGCCGCCCATGGGCCGCCTGCATTTTGCCGCCCCCTACTTATTCGTTTTGGAACATCAATAAAAACCATCAAGTGAACGTGCCGGAGGGGGAGGGGTACATAACACGCGTTTACTCGTGTTGGACACATTTTTTGCGAAAGCCATGTCAACACTACTAGCAAAAGTTCTCGGAACTTTGGGCGGAAGTTAAGTTCCGTAAACCTATCTCTGTGTGAACAAGGCCTTCCATTTGTAAGAAATGAACGAAAAATTATGCAAGAACAAACATAAATGTGGTTCAATACTTTTAACTTCCGCCGCGCCGCCGCGAACGCACTGTGTTTGACGTAATGCGTGAAGTATTCATGCAGTCTTGTAGGCGCTATGCCTTTCACGTCGACTGCTGAGTGCTGCTGACGGGCTGACCGCACTATGTTTGACGCAATGCGTGAAGTATTCATGCAGTCTTGTAGGTGCTAATATGTGTTACATGCCGACCGCCACGCTGAGAGCTTCTCCTTTTCATCTCAAGTCTTCGTCATCATTGTTCTCTGCGCCGCGCCGCTCCATGCCAAATTGCATGTTTGGTTTCTCTCTTAACTCGACAAATTAAAGGTGCTGTAGCTGTTATCACTGAAAGACTACAAAATTAGAGATTACTATACCTCAGGAAATGAGAGATTTTGTCGCCTTTTCTCGTTTGTAACTTTTTTTCTGAATCAGATTTTTTTATACCTATATTTTAAAAAAAAATGCAAAATTTGCCGCCCCCTAAATTTGCCACCATGGGCCGCGGCCCATGTGGCCACCCCTTAATCCATCCCTGGTCTTTATATATGCATGATGGATTACAACCTTACATTTTTTCCTCGGAAAAGCTTGTTCTGAACTGTAAACTTAAAGCCGTCATAACTTCGGTTTAGGTCGATATTTTTGGGAGGTTCTCTTCTTAGTTGAAGTATTCCTCGGTGAAACATTCCTCGTATATATATATTGCTGCTAGTTTATAGACCATAGAAATTTTAAAACTCTTCAAGAAACTAAATTTAAAAATTTAAAATTGCCTAGTCCCCGACGTAAATAGCCTAGATGCTGATCGTCGTTAAATAAAATTAACTAACTAACATTCAAGGTACGAATTTAATCATTCTGATATACACTTCCTCATCAAAATTTCATGTAGAATACGATTTAGCAATGAAAATTACTGATACCAACTACCAATCATGATATCGACGTTCTTATTTGAACCTATTCTTGCTAAAAGGAACTATGTGCAAAGGGATTGTGTGTAACATAGTTCCTTTTAGCATAAATACGTCCATTTAGCATTGGTTACGACATATCGACGGTGAAACTCCCAAACCACGTATCTTCGTTTGCGACGTTGCAGGCTTGCTGGCATACTTTATTTTTTAAAAGAAAACTACTCGACGTGCATTCTTTAAAATTTTTGTAATTTTTTTGCTCTGTGCGAAGAAAATTCTGTGAAAACTTTACAAAATAATGCTGATTACCTTTCAAAAAAAAAAAAAAAAAAAGAATATTGGGGGCGGAGATTTTTAAACACCGCAAACGAGATACGTGGTTTGGGAGTCTCACGGTCAATATTTGAATTTCCCATTCACCAGGGAAAAAAGAGTCTACTTGAATAAAATCGTGCACTACGACGGTTTTTGCTGACTTCTTTGAATGGAGCCGTTGCATGTCGTGTCAGAAATTTGTACTTTTTCCACCGTAAAATATCGCGAGAAACACGATGGTGCTACTAGTTTTCTCTAAAAGAAAACCAACTCCTAGGCTTGAAAATGGCTCTCGAAGTTTAGGCCGTAATGGAGGGTGTGTTAAAATAGGCTAGCGAGTCACACGATTGATTGAGATGATTTATTATTCGATGAAATGTGACGACGCGTGAGAAACGCCTTCAAATGAAAAGATACTTCCTAGGCTGGTCGAGGAGGCCGAATAGTTGCATCATTTGAAGACCCCATCAACAGTGTAGTAGAACGTAGGTTAGTGGGTAATGCGGCTCCTTAAATTTGCACCTTGTTTAGTTAGTTGACTTTTTTCGATATTATAATTAAATGGAGAGTGGAGACGTGCGAAAACCGCTAATGTCCATTTTACCAGTCTACAGTTTTTTTTAGTTGATAATACTTTTACAGAGCTGATACAACCATAAAAGTGATTAAAGGACTCGTTTTGGGATTAAGGGAACCCGGAGACGAGTACTAACACCACTTTCGTGGTTGCATTCAACTCCGAAACGTATTATCAACTCAAAAAAACTGAAGAGCGGCAAAATGGACATTAGCGGTTTTCGCACGTCCCGATTCAATTAGGTCCTTTCTTCCCTTTCCTCGTTTCATAGACGATTGTAATGAAATTTGAAAAACACAAGTCCCAAGTTCCGGTTTCCTCTCTTTTCTAAGGAAATTAATAAGCGTTATCGTTCTAAATTTTCATAGAATAAATATTCTGTACAAAATAAAAAAAAAAAAAATTACTACAAATTTCAAGAAAGAGTCTTTCGGTTTTACCATTGAATAATTCAAATAGGTCTGAAAATGTTCAGCCTTACAAATCGAGCTACGTGTTTTGCGACTTTTAAAATCGAAATGTTTGATTGAATCGTTCAGTTAAAAAACGTCCCTACTCCGAAGATTGCGAAATTTTGCTTTATCGCAGAATAATAGTTTTTTAAGGGTAAGACGCAATACTCTGCCGTCTCTCTTCTTCTTTTATCAAGAAAAATGTTTGACCTACTTTTGGAAACTCTATTTGTAATCTGGAGGTTGGCAGCGGCATTTTTCAAGTATTTTTCGTATAGGAACTAGGAAGGTTCGCTGCCCTTTTGAATCCTAAGAGTCCTATATTTTACTGAAAAAAATAATACATTATATGTTGTTTTAGCACCTGGGATGTCAAAAATGTGTCTGGCGATCCCAAAATGCTGCCTTTACTGCCCGCGCGGTTAATTTGACATCCTGCGAATGCAAATTCAACTGCGTGAGCAATCAAACCAGCATATTAGAATCACCAGACACATTTTTGACATCCTAGGCGCTATATCAGGATACCATTTTTTTTCAGTATTTCGACTTGTCCGTACTCTCCCCATCTAGGTACTCTCCATACTTCGACATGTCCGTGCTCTCCCCAACTAGGCATTCTACATACTTTGATACGTCCGTACTCTCTCCATCTGGGTACTCTCCATACTTCGGCATCGACAAGTCCGTACTCTCCCCATCTAGGCATTTTCCATACTTCGATGCGTCTGTGCTCTTCCCATTTAAGTATTCTCCATACTTCGACATGTTCGTACTCTCCTCATCTAGGTACTCTCCATACTTCGACAAGTCCGTACTCTCCCCATCCAGGCATTCTGAATACTTTGATATGTACATACTCTTCCCGTCTTCGCATTCTCCATACTTTGATACGTCCATGCTCTCCCCACCTAGGTACTCTCCATACACTGAAAAAAATAATACATTATGTTGTTTTAGCACCTGGGATGTCAAAAATGTGTCGGGTGATCTCAAGATGCTGCCTTTACTGCCCCCACAGTTAATTTTACATCCTGTTAATGCAAATTCAACCGCATGGGCAGTCAAGGCAGCATCTTAGGATCACCGGACATATTTTTGACATCCTAGGTGCTAAAACAGCATATACCATTTTTTTCAGTGTACTTCGATACGTCCATACTCTCCCCATGTAGGTACTCCACGCTTCATTAGATCCTTTCTCGGCCTTGATTCCAGATCGACCTGCGGCGGGCACCCTCGGAGACGATGCCGATGAGACAGTGGCTGATCTGCGTGGTGGTGGCGATCTGGTTGGCGGACTCGTTGGCGCAGACGTTCCAGTACTCGCACGGCTGGACGAGCGGGAAGAAGCGGAGCGGGAGCGGTCTGCTGGGACCAGGAGGGCTGTCCGCGGCTTCGGCTTCGGCCCGCAGAGACGCAGGTGTCGACAGAGACAGAGAAGAGCCGCAGCCGCTGCCGTACGATCTTGCCCATGACCTGGCTGCCGCGCCGCCGTTGCTGGCGTCGCTCCCGTCAGGGGCCGCGGCCGCCACGCTCAGGCGGCTAGCACTCGAGGTAAAGTCGCGTGAGCTACATTTTTCTGGCTCTTGACCGAGAGAGAATCAATGTTAATGCCTGTGATTCACCCGATCCGAACCCCGCTTCCAACGGAGCCACCAGTCAATGGGTCAGCTCCGCGTCGCGCCAACTCCGAATCTACGCGTTTATGCACGAGGAGTCCGCCAGTGGCGTGGCGTGCTTTGCGATATATCGATTGTTATGCCATTTAAACCTATGGAAAAGGATCGATAATCAGGGTGTTCGCAGCGAACACCTTCATAATCGATTCTTTACCATAGGTTGAAATGGCAGAACAATCGATACATTGCAATTCACGTCACGCCACTGGAGTCCGTGTCATCCTATAGTGCGAATACAGCGGGCCGACCAATAGAGTATCACCATTTTCCGTTCCTCCTCTTTGTCTGTCGAGTCAATAATCAGCCCTCGAGAATCACACTACAAGATGAAGTCGACACCTGGTGCATGAAGGCGTAGATTTGGAGTTGGCGAGACGTGGAGCTGACCCATTGACTGGTGGAAACTAATAGACAAAGCTATAGACGAAGAAGGAACAGGGGAAAAGAGCAATCCTACAGGTTGAAATGAGTGGTCGTTAAAGACACATAAAGACGAAAATGATGGAATAGGTCCTCTATAGGTTCTCTCGTAAGATGGCGTTAGCTAGTCTATTACTTACCTCCTTTGTCCAATGCAACCACCGACTTCCACGGATAGGGTCACTCCAGTTTCCCTTCGTTCTCTTTGTCTATAGCTTTGTCTATCAATTGCCACAAGTCGATGGGTTAGCTCCAATTCTCACCATCTCCGAATCCACGCAACTATGCACATGGAGTTGACGTCATCTTCATTTATAATTGTTTAAAGAGGAAGAGATACTTATATATAAAGAAAAGTCACTTACATCAACCACTTTCATTCAGCGATTTTATTCTTGGTTCAAAATAAAATCGTCGTGACGGCATACTCATGAAGGTGTGTGCCTAAATTAAGTCACTTTTTTCTTTTATGAAACTCAAAAATTATGTTAAAAGTTATTAAATACGGATGGTAGGATTTGGTGAGTTTTTAGACGACCGCTCTCTTTTTGTACCGTAGTATCTTGCTTTATTTTGGGAGGAAAGCTCCGCAGCCGCACTATTAAAGTATGGCTGTCATATTTAATATGTTGGGCCGCCTTCAATTTCGTATAATAGGTACTGTGCAAAACCTTGGTTGCGAAACAGTTGCTTGAAGCGCCGCGGCGCGGCGGGCGAGGGCGTTCAGCGCGACACGCGCATTGGCGCCTACAAACCCAACAGGAATACCTCACGCATTGCGCAATGCGTGAAGTATCCCTGTTAGGTTTGTAGGCGCCAATGCGCGTTCCGTGCTGGCAGCGCAGCGGCAGCACACCGCTCCGCTGTGTTTGGCTCTAATATTTAAAATGGCAGAGTCAGCGTTTTTGGACTCATGATTTTGAGATGTTAGCACAATCTGCATGGATTATTCTCATCTAAATTGATGAAAAAAAAATATGTACAAAGGAAAACCCAATGTGTGTTTTGTAAATATTTAGATGGTTTCGAGTCAAATTTAATGATTTCCAAAGCACTTTAATTTTTTCTTTTACATTTTGTGCTTTTAATGTGATGCAGTGTGGTGCACGCGCAAGCAAATGCTCAAAACTGGACGTATTTGACTCTTAAACATCGCTTTACAAATGGGCTAAATTAAAAGATTGCGTGCTTCTTGGTTTTTTCCTCTTTTATTCATTTTTGTATAATTTCTTCAGAACAACTAGTTCATTGAGATAAATATCAGTACCATCGCTTGGAAAAAGTTTTACAAATATTTTCCGAGTTTTAAAAATGTAAATGTTTTTAAAATGAAGTAATACCCCTCCCCCCAAAAAAAAAAATAAAAAAAATAAGTGAAATAAACATAAGGTAAGTGTTATCGATCAATTTAAAGGATAGAAATAAAACCGAATATTCACCGATGACAATTAGAAAAGATTAAACAAAGGAAGAAAGCAACATTTCATTTAAAAAATGAGTTACCATAACAATACCTCCTTCTCTCTCAATTTTCTCATATCAATATTATCATGTAAGTTTACATACAGACTATAATATAACGCTTGAACCAAGTCACTGTTGCTTATTTTACGCGTGGACGTAAACTACTGGACAAAACCGGTGCGCCGACAAAAAATCGTCGAAGGAATGTCCTGAAACCCATCAACCCTATCATGCGTGTATTCTTATGGATGCCAGGGTTTATATCAGAAAGGATGTAGTTCCTTTTGATTAATTACGTCCAAATAGACCGCACGTTGCGCCCACGACCCCGAATACTGCCGTGCTGAGGAAGAACGCCGAATGAGCCTTCAGGCGTTGCCAAATTTCCTTCAATAAATCATGAATTTTCGGGGAAATTTCTTTCCAATTTTTCAGATAATTTTGTTCGCAATTTCACCTAAATTTCCTGAGAATTCCAAGGAAAAATATCCATAGCTTTCTTCAAAAATAAACATTTTATCGAAGGAAATTTGGGAACTCTCGAATGTCCTTACGGCGTTTATCCTTAGCACGGCAGAGTACGCGTTGCCTCTTCTGTTAACTCGTTTTTCGTGATGGGTTATTATCGGACGAATTCCTGTGAACCTGGTGTACTGACGGCTCTTCCTTAGAATTACAACAATCGAAAACTACAGAACAAGCTCATTACAGCACAGATTCCGCATTTCCTCGATTCAAAGGAGGAAAAAAGGACGAAGGAAAGAAAATTGAAATTGATATAGAAGGATTTTGTATATAACCCATTTGAAATCTATCTTTTGGTTTTTCAGGATGGCAGGCGAGTCTGTAGAATGATTTTGTCGATAGCCGAAAGTCAAAACTGTTTCAAAATCAAGGAGGACTTTTTCAGGATAACGGACGACGCATAGTTCTGAACTCATGTGATACTCACCATGTTCATACCCAACATTATACAGAGCGCTATTTTTATTGATGGAAGAAAATCGTGTAAAAAATAAATAAAAATTAAAACGATTGTGGTCTAAAACATTTATGTATTAAATCCTGAGGGAAGATTGTCATTAAATGGACGTGGAGAGAAATGACACTCGATATTTCGAAGAAATAAATTGTCAACGTGATATCAATGTCGATATTCTTCTTTAATGTTGGTTATATGATCATGCGAACCATGAAAATATGAGGTCATAACGAGGTCTCAGGAAGAGGTCCGTCTTACCACTCTCGATCGCACCTTCAAATAATCCACTTTTAAACTTGAAAATAATTGGACTAGGTTTTAGCAAAGGATAACCAAATCACATTTTATAAGTAAAAATTGATTCATAACTGATTTCGAACGCCCACCTTTCTTCTGCCTAAACAACTAAGCTCACGATAAATTTTCAGTATAATATGGGACATAGACTCGTATTTTTTACTGTCATACGAGCATAAAACCTTCAAAATCTTTATTTTCTTCAAAAATTTGGTTCAATTTTATCAAGGTGACTGAGCCACTTAAGAGTTTTGACTCCATGACCCATCTATTGTTTAATTCCAAGTATCATATTTTAATATAAAACAATTTACTGAGATTGATCAGAGTAAATTACACAGTCAAAATTTTCAAGACTTTTACTAACATAATGTGACTTGCACGTTTGCTGAACAAAGACCATTTCACTAAGCGAATTTTATTTAGAGGTTCGGAACTACTTTTGTGCCCACGGTTTGATGACTAGGTAACGAATCGCAGGTGGTTCTAAAAAAGATTCGACCTATCGGAAACCAACGGATCTAATTGTCCGAATCTGGTAACAACGGTGTCCACTGGTGTTGGTGATTGATGAGACAAACCAGGACAGAACTTCCCAAGGAGGTTCGGAACTTTAAATAAAATTCGCTTACTGGTGATATAGACGGTTCGCCCTCCCCCCTCCGGTATGCGCAATTCCATGCATGAAAGTTAGAAAAGCTAGAGCGCCTTCAGTTTTGAAAGTATGCAACTAGAGCATCCGCTGAGCACGATTAGTCGCGCATTTGCAGGCATGAATATCAAGTGAGCTCCTGACGAAGGCGTCATATTGCTGTTTCTGTATGTGAATGACACGAAATACATGTGATTGTTTGTTTCTTCCTGCCTTCGCTAAAAGATACAGGAGTAACTCCTTTAAGCTATGGCATACTTTACCTACCTACCTCATTTTATTTCTTTTTATCGAAAGAGCCGTCTTCTCCGACTACATCGCAAATTTTCCTGAGCCGTATCTACCGATAGGTAGATGGTCCAAAAGTCCTTCTCGACAATAGAGAAGTCCTGAAGGCTCGCACAAGATATCTTAAATACTACCGAGTGCTAAATTTTTCTTAAAAAGACCAGTGCGTAGCCTCCAAAAGTAATCATTTTTGTCGTAAAAAACGCATCCAATTTTCAATTATTGCATATAGTCCCTCCATAGAGAATTAGAGTTCTCTCAAAGAAAAGTCTTCTGATCCAAATATGTCAGTTTGCTCGGAGAAGAACATCAGCCTTCGGAGGCTAAATACTCAGATGAGCTATTTTCGTCGGATAGAGTAAAAAACCCGAAGAGAATTATCCAAAATCGGCAAAAAGATCCCTAGAGTTCATTTTAACCAATTTCTAGTATGTTGTTCTACTATATTTAATATGCCTTGCTGTAAAATTTCAAGGCCTGAAACGAATTTTTTTTCGCGCGGCATCGTTGCCGAGTGTAAAACTGTAAAATTCCGTATAACTAACGAAGAAATATTTTGAAGTGCGGTTTCCGCGAAAATTCTTCTCAAAATATGTTATTTTCGCTTAGGGTATTACCATTTTTCGTTTTTTTTCATGATCTATATTTTTTTAAATGTATGTACATTGTCAAATGACTGAAAAAAAAAAAAAAAATCAAGCAAAAAAACTGTTCATTCTTTTAGTCTACTTCCATCATTTTAATTTATTGGAATAAGCCGCACCTTGGTAAGGTACCATGCACAAGCGGAAATAAGACAAGTTTTCCTGGGGGGGAGGGGGGAGGGGGTTGCTCAAAAGAGGGCAAAACGGGATCGGAAGGAGATGGAGTTATAACTTGGAGCAGCAATTGGCGCTCGGACTGCTCTTGGTGTACGCGGAGCGTAATCTTTAATGCTCATAACTCTCGCCTCCGTCGTTTCCCTGGGGAGTATAACATATTAAGGTATAAGAAAAAGTACGATTGATACAATGAACTGTTTTCTTTTTCGGGGTTTGAAAAATGGCATTTGATGATGTATTACACTTTAAAAAAGATCACAAAAAATACGAAAAATGGCAACACCGCGAATCTAATTTAATAAAATTTCCAATTCAATGACGTATTCTAAAAGACCATATTTTTAGAAGAATTTAAGCGCAAATCACACTTCTAAAATTCTGTACCTTCGAAAAATATGGAATTTTAAAGTTTTACACTTGGCAACGCTGCTGCGTGAAAATAAATTCGTATTAGGCCTTGAAAATCTACAAAAAGGCGTCTACGATATCGTAGAACAACGTACTAGAAATTCGTTCAAATTCACGCTAGACACTTTTTTTCGCCGCTTTTGAATCAAATCTTTCTCTTATTTCGTTGAAAAACGGTCCTGAACACCTCCAAGAATAGATTTGCAAGGCAGTTTAGTTCGTTTTCTTGCTTATCGAGTGCGTCAGATGAGAAATTTCAAAATTCCTACTGAAATCTCGGGTGTATTAACATGTTATACGGCCAAGTAGCTATTACCGTTCTTTACTCATTCGATCTGGCAACACTTACTACAAAATACTACGTATAGTACTATGATGAGTTCGATGACCTCTGACGATGAAGGATTCTTGGTCTCTCATTGGTCCGTCCCGTTTTGAATGGTTCATTCATGAATTACATGCGCAGCACGTGACGCCAGCACGCACATGGTTGAGTTTGTAAACAAAGCAAACGATGAACTTTTTCGTGACTTATTCGACGCAGAGTTCTCTATTAAGTTAATAATGTGTTAAATCAGGAGTAACATATCCAGTAATGCTGTTAAGCTTGTTACACCTTCATTTCAATTGTAGCAAACATCTGAAGAATAGAATGTGTCGACATGTTTAATAGTCACTCTTCGAGTGTGAAGTTTAGACAAGCTGAAGAGATTGATCATCGATCAAATGTAGTTTAATTTTTTTCCTCATGATCATGCCACAGCTGGTTGTAGTATTTACATCCGTACGGGGATGGAGACAATTTATTGTCAAATAGCTCCATTGTATTTAAAGTAAGCAGGATTAATAACTCTTGAGGTTAGAATACGATGCGGCCGAAGACTTTAACCATGAACTCTCTGGTTTCTTAATACTTTGGCTCTCAGGTAGGTAGATACCATTTATGGTCTTACAGTGTTTCCTACACAAATTCAAAGAATGAATAGGTACATATTTAAGAACAATCATTGCAGGAATTCATTGCTTTATAGGATGGATGCAAGTATTCAGATATTTCCAGAGTTTGGAGCTGCATTTTCTGACTTCAGGATCATGGTAAAATGCATTGTCAATGAACAAAGCTGAAAGTTTGCTAACAGAATTTGAGGCTTAAGGGAATCTTCAGTGTTTTTTTATTATTAAATGAGCGACAGGAACATCCCGTGAAGGGATGACGGCAGGGCGTTGATGAAGAAATGTTGCGGTGTCAGTTGCCCGATAACCTCTAGGAAGATAGACATATGTTGCGTTTTGGTGTTGCAGAACACCAGAGTGCGTTGTAGGAGCAACTTCATGTATGTGTACAATCAGCATATGGGGAGATACTTAAACACTGTTTAGGTCTCAATGGATTTGAAATTTTCAGTTCAGATGAAGAGCAAGTTGAAGTTCAAAAGGTTCGCCCGTGTCATGTATCCTGTCGTTTGCTGAAGTTGTGTGCTTTTAAGTTTTGCGTTTTGGGCAAAAACAATTTTAGTGCAATAAGCCAAAAGAAGTTTGAGTTTCCTTGATTTTTCAAGTTGACGCGAAACTCAAAGTAAAGTCAATTAAAAATTAAGCAATTTATGAAGTAAGAAAACCATGTACCTAAATTTTTGTAAACATTTTCAAAAGAAACTTATTGAAAACTTACAATATGTGATATGGCATTTTTATGTAAGAAAGGACGAAAAGGGTCCTCGATTTGGAATATTTTATCAGGTTTTCTGTGAGTTTTTACCTGCTGAAATGTATGAGGTTTTATCTTTCCTTGCCTCTAAGTCCATTTGATCATTCTTTTTTTCAGAATTACAATAAATCACTGTTTCCACTCATCCTGAGGAGTAATAGATATGATCATCTTCCTAGACGATGTCATGATTTTTCAGGGGGAAATTGCCAGAGTAGGTATGTGGAGGAATACTTTGCTCAGTGGATACATTTATTAGAGATGTAAGTTATTTGTGTTGCCTTCAATAAGTCTTACCAAGTGTTAATGTATCATAAATTTTGATGATGAACAAAAATTATCTCAGTCGTAAAGATTAAAAATATCTTATGACGTATTATTTTCAAAGAAAAACTCTCGCATGATATTTTTAATGGATAATAGGAGAATTATTGAGTACGATACGATTTTTGCATTAGAGAATGACAAAGGGTGCCTTTGTTCAGTGAATGACTCAATCAGTCAGAGGCAAGAATAGATTAATCAATGAAATTCACAAGAAAATAAAAGAGTGAATAGTTCAAATTGCAGAGAATAGCTGAAAAATAAAATGGCGTCCGCCGGACGCTGAACTTTATTGTCTTACAGAGTAAGTCCATACTTTTTTTTAAAACTGCACCATGCACTTAATTTTTAATCTTAAAAAACTTTCATTGAGAGATTGTTAACACTTATTATAATTTAATATTAATTATATTTTAACAGGTTGAATTAAATGAGTGACTGACAACATTTTTTTTCTTCATTAGTTTATTCATAGATTCTTTATCACAGATAACAAAATCACACAAAAATAACACAAAATAGCAATTATAAAAGGTAACAAAATCTAGTATGAGGCAAAGAGAGAGCGGCAAACTTAATTGTGCTTTTCTGGCACACTATGTACTTTCTTTGGTAAGATAAAGTGTGACATTCATCTTGAATGGAGTCCCAAATGTTATGGTTTCACACAATCACAGAGTGCCAAAAGGTGCTCCGCAACTCAATAAATTTAAGAAGGCTTACCTATGATAGTCACATCTCTTTCAAAAATTGTTTCTAAGACAAGACACTCTCAACGTATTGAGGAAACCTGTGCATGCGTGACCAATTTGTACTCACATCTCGTGCTCAAAATCAATTGACAAAGTATTCATAATACATTGTATCGTACTTAAAAAAATAATTTGAAGCTTGACTAAAATATTTTTGTTCCTGGGGAAGTATTAAGTGAATAAAAATTTTAAGTATGTAAGAAGTAGAAAACGTATGACCAGATCTAAGAGAAGAGCTCTTCACAGAATAATCAACGATACATGAATATTGCAGAGAATCAAGGAATGGTAAGTGTAAAAAATTATTCCTTTGAATAAAATCATGGAGCGTTATGGAGAATTGTTGATACGCAGATCTTGCCATCAGTTGAAGCGGTAATACATGATCCACATTGATTAGCTGTCGTCCAATCACATGCAACTACAGGGCTATCATGCCCTTTTAATTCTAGAGACAAGGTTAGGCCTTTGAGAGAAATCTGAAACAATAGAGAAGAGCTGTTTAGTTTAGTGACCACTGTTCACTACTTGATGAGTGCAGTACACTTGAAAAGTAAATGTTTAACAAATCAAGGATTTTGTCAAGTGATGATGAACAGTGCGAGTCAGAAAATTGTGCTTTGAGGACTGCAATTTTTAGATTAGCAGAGAAGAATAATGTCTACCTTACTGCCAAACTTTATCGAAAATTAACAATGACATTGCCTCTTATGAATCATTATGGATTATACAGACCACTACCTTAATAGGTACATACTATGGTTTTTCCGACTTCGGTCTCACCAATCAGTGATGATTAAGTGCATGAGGGCTAGCAGTAGTCCCTTACTTTACGATGAGCCCTCTGGTTGAGTTTGACATATAAAGATGCTGATTATCTTGATGCCATCCAAGTTTGATTGAGTTCTGGTCATTTCTCACCAATGTGTCTCTTAAAAGTTGTAACACTTAACAATAACACTGACTGTCAACATTGTGCTTTGATGAAACCAGAGACAAGAGACCCTCCACTAGTAACTTGGCCATGGTGGAAGCTTTTACTTTCGGGACTTCAGCATTCTACTGTTGACTTACCTGCATGGTTGATGTTCAACAACGTGTTGGCAGTTTCGTTTTGCAAACAAGCCAAAAATGGCCGACGTTTGGGGAAGTTGTTTGGCTTATGACGTCATCCGAAGCTCATCATTGACCATGTAGGTAAGTCAACAGCCGAAAATAGGGTGATGACTGTTGCTCGCTCATAATTGTCCATAAGGAATTGTTGAAACCCCGAAAGTAAAAGCTTCCACCTGTCGCTAGGAGGCCAGCGGAGGGTCTCTTGTCTCTGGATGAAACTTAATTGTGGTTAGGTTTGTTTTTCTCCTCTTAAAACGGGTGTAAAATTTAACCAGACGTTACGTGAATCCATCTCCTATAAAATCATTGCAATTCAGTGTATTTATGAATAGATGAGCTCAACAAGATTGCGCTTAAAAGCTAATGAAGCGCCCACAACCTGCATCTAAATGGCTTTATTTTTTCGCTCTTATCAAGAGTTAATGACAAGAATTTTGGGACACTCTGTAAGCAACCCAATTTCTGACCTCATACATAATTGTATTTTGTTAAGTTATAAAATAAATCAATGAACTTGAACAAATTCATGTACCTAAGCATCAGCATTTTTATCAATAAAACTTACATTAGTACTTTAGTGATCAGAAAGGGGGATGAAACTGAAAGAGAGAAATAGGTATTTGATGTATTAGCGTACCTGGTAAATGTGACCGCTGCACTGCCCTGAGCTGACAAGAATGTATGATCCTGAATGGTGTAAGACAAACCTCCATGGTAATTCACTGTCATTATTTTCATTCCTTTTCAATGCAACCTCCCAAACTGCGACGGCATTTGACCGATAATCCAGACTTCTTCGGTATAACTGAAAATTAAAGCACTTCTACAGTTTGAAAATTTCACAGATAGCACCAGGAAGAACCATACAGAAAAAATATTTCGGCAAAGATAGACGGTAAGGTGGTATGAATAGGATTCATAAAGAGGAGTATTGCAATGGATTTGTCAGAACCAATGACTACAGAAAAGGAATAGTAGCCACATTAGGCTAAGCCAAAACTACGTAGACTTTTAATTTTGTTCGTAAAAAGAGCCAAAGTAAAATTATCATGTGATTTTTCTTAGGATTAGTATGAACTATGCAGAAACCACTGCAGCTAAAGTTTGCCATAGAATTCTTCCTATTAAGTACAGAACTTCCACAATTTTGACAAAAATTATTACGATCCTCTCCATTAGTCATCACTAGGCAAAATTCTTCAATTTTTTTCTTCCTTTTTCTTTTGGACACATGCTGAGTCAAAACGAGATGATGATCAAACTTCATTGATCCTCCTACTTCCTTTGCTTGCAAGGCATTACACATTTCAGAACAAATAGAAAAAGAAAAATTCAAACTTCATTTGAACTCTTCAGCTTGTAGAGAAAATATCAAGTATTTAAAAAGCTCTATCGACTTGGAAGAGCCCTTCAATTTGTTTCTTCCAAATCATCAAGTGAAAACATGACACAAATCTTATTATTACAGACAGGAAAAAACTAAATATCCTGGTAAAAGTTAGATGTACCCACCTTATCCCCATTTCCCAGAGAATACCAAGCATTGAAGTCTGGCGTAAGCTGTATACTATGAACAGCAGTCTGATGACATTGAACGGAATCTATGCACTCAGCATGGCGAACATCAATTGTTAGGACAGAGCCGTCAGAACAACCTGCGATGAGCAACTGACCATTATGGTTGTATGTGACAGCAGTGACATAAACAGTGCTCTCACGCCCATGAGATATTTCTTTCTATAAACAAACATTTCACGATAAATATCAGATTTTATGACAAAGTTTTCTGCATCAATGATTAATCACTTAAAAGCTCTTCTTTAAAACACTTTTTGTTAGATCTGAGTAATTTTGACATGAAAAATTGGATTGTTTGTTCATTTATGTTTTACAATGGAGAGAGAAACAGAAGAAAACTCGCAAAAATTGGACTTCAAAAACTTATCTGACTGGTGAGAATGAGGGAGAAGACTTGTAAAACATATTTTGCAGTCTGTTTTTTAAGCAGCATAAAAGAAATTTTTTAATGGTGGTTTAAGTTCAAAAGCTTCCTTGTGAAAAGAAGGTTAGGAAAGTTACAAAAAAGTATCAGGATAAGTATACCAAGATTTATTGATTCAAATCAGGCTGCGGTGGGAATAGATCTGCTGTTTTATTTTAAATTTCATTTTCACCTCAAAAAGTTTAGAGACTATGAAATGGTGGTTTTCATTGAGAAAAAATTTTGGGTAAGTTTATACAATTTGTAATGAAATAGTGTAAAGATATTTGAAAAATTGTAAAAAATGAAAAATTCAAATATAAGATGATCAATTACACTTGCCTCCATTTTGGATGTTTTGATGTCAAATAATAGTAGCTTCCCATCATTGCTCTTATTCACTACAGAGCAGATAAAACTGGACTCCATAGGGCTGCAACTTACACACAAAACTCTGAAACAGTAGACGGCACATTTACTAAAAGTTCACAAATAGATAGAAATTTTCATCTTTCAATAAATACAAACACGTACATGAGTTAGTTGATTCTAAGAAATTGTAGGAGAATAAAGCTGAACATTGATGCGTTTCATTTAGGGAGTTATCTGACTAAAAAGGATTCCAGCAGAGAGATTTGTATTAAAAGTATGTTACTGCTCGACAATAGTGGTGGTGAAGCTGGCAGAGTTGCTGTTACTGACACCTCACACCTCGAGGTGACTTGAAAAACTAATTGTTTTAATCATGAATTTGCTTGAATGGGTTTCAGCTAATTTTAAGGGGCTGTAAGTTTCCAATTTGCGCCAGATTAATATCAAAGGCATCAGTAAAAATTTAAGAATAGACCATGATAATTACTGTAATAAATCTTACTTATTGTTGAATAAAAGACTGCTTGAATCATTTCCTGTTTCCCAGATAATTTTATGTTCTCTAGTGTCGACTAGAAGTATAGTGCCACTCTCAGTGCCAACGATCAAATATCGTTCATTTCTTTTCACCCAATCTAGACAAAGAATGCTTGAATTCAGCTGGAATGTTGTTAATAGTCTGAAAAAGAACAAATAAATTAATGTATAAAATACTTACTATGACACCTCGAATGAATGATAACTTTTTAATTATTGATTTATCTCTGAATCGGAAGTTACTTTTTGGTTACTTCAAGGCTGGCTCCGAGTAATTTTTCACTGTCAATTTGGTTGTGAAATTGACCATGCTAAAAATCAGACTTTAGGCTATCAGTCAAAATCTCATCAAGCAAAAGTTGAACAAACTATGATTACAATAAATAGCCTGGATCTAAATCAAGCAATTGTTCTCCAGTCCTGAGCTTAATGTCGAAAAATGTATTGCTTCTGCACAGTATATCTTGCTCATTCTAACTTTCATGTATTTAAAAATAATTAGGAATCAGCCTCTACATACAGATTTGCTGTCTAGTTTTTAAGGTTACTATAACTCCATTGAACAAACCTTGGTGATGGTGTAGGACACCATAAGTTCAAAACTCCTAGAATATCACTGCTTGCAACCAATGTCCCACTGGAGTTAAAGCGACACTGCGTCACAGTTGTTTTGTGTTTCAGGAATGATTCCTGGAAAAATAATCACAAATCAGAATGTGGAATCAATGAGCATCACTGCAAAGTTCATTCATAAATTACCTCATGTACTGGGGAAAAAGGTAGGTCTCGGCTAGCAAGCTGAGTGTCGAAAGGATTAGGTAAGATACCTAAGGCACTAGAGGTTCCCTATGTACAGGGTTTAGCGCACTAGGGGGGAAAATTCATTGCTTTATTTGACACTTTTTAATCCAATGATTGTTCCTTTTCTTTTATTTGACCCACTAATGGTGTTAGTAACGGAATGATTACAGGGTTTGAAATTTTGTGAGCAGTATTTTCGAGACAAAGGAAAATGAATGATAGAATGATAAAATTTTTAGTTTATTTCCATATATTATGGCTTAGCTTTTATTGCGGTGCTATTTTATAGGATGACACATAATCTAACCTAACCTAACCTGACTCAAGGCTTCAACCTCAAAATTTGTCCAGATTTTTGACTGCATAAACTTGACATGATGATTGCCAGTCCAACCAAAACTGGACTCAGGGACAAATCACTTTGGAATGCAGTAAACAAGTTTAATTATAGTACTAACTTGGCTTAGAAGAATGAAGGTGTTCCCTGGTTGGGTTGGTTTCCCACTCGACCTCCGGCTCAAAGCATCGACGGATTTGTCTCTCCCTGCTCGGACCCTTGCAGATCTTCCTTCAACTGATGATGATCTTTTGCTTATTCCTCCACCTGAATCACTATTAACAAAGAAAAGTTATTATTTTTTTTTATTAAAAAAAAGTGTGAGCTAGTGCAAATATTTTGTATACCTATGTAGAACGGTGATTGAAGATTGCAAACTTTTAAAAAAGCTAGGAGAAGAGGTTATCATGGTTGCCACAGAATTTAGAAGAAGAAATTCCCTGAAATTTCCCCGACACAGTTTGGTAAAATTTAAAGATACATAATTTGAAATGGTTTTCAGGCAAAATCTGTTGATCAAAACGTCAAACCCATTGTGGCAAGCAAATAAAGCAGACTTAGCAATTCTTCTCTGATGTTTTCACCATTTTTCCAGACTTTAAAATTCTCTGATATTTCACAGAATTCCCTGACTGAGGCAACTCTGTAATACCGATTGAAAGCAGAAGTAAAGGAGAATTTTCTTTATCTTCTCTCTGCTTGCTTCATCTTATAGCATTCGGTTGTGCAACAGGAATGGAATCTATAAATAATAAAATACATGCATAATTTGTTGTGATTTAATTATAAGTGATTTTGTGCTGATAGACTCAAATCATGTGAACCCATAAGTAGCCAAGAATTTTTCAGTAAAAAGGTTTAGAGGTTTATAGGATAGATATTTTAAGCTGGATAGACTTCGCTGAACAGTTGAATTCAAAATAAATTTACCTCCCGATTGATGGTTTGACCCATCCAGCTGAGGCATTTGACGGACTGACACACTGCTTATTTCCAGAGCGAATATTCAGAGCTTCTGTGCTTCCTGTCAAGAGAAACAGAAAATAATTAAGAACCAATTAACATTACTTAAGTAGTTTAAGGAAAAAACATTTAAAAAACAAAAAAGAGAATTATTTTAACAGGTTGATTAGAAAAATGAAAATATCTACCGATTTATATATTTTCAAAGAGTCTAGAACTAGCAAAAACTAACTAACCGTAAGCACCAGATTGTTTCCTGCCCATAACAGGACTTGATGGAAGACCGCCGCCAATATTACGAATTAAAGTTTTTAAACCTTTTGATTGGCCTTCCGCTGGTTGTTCCTTTGAGGTTGCTTCCCTGCAACATTAAAGAAATTTATTAGTCATTTTATGAAACAAAAACTTGTGCGGAAAGACATCCGTTGATCCGAAATGCAAGGGATACAAAAAAATTATTCTCTCAAATTTTTCTGGCACGCCGCCTAAAATTTCATACATTTTTTCTATATTCTTTCAAAAAACCAAACATTAGCAAACATTTGAAAATGATCAAAAATGAAAGAATATTCAAAAGTATAAAGTAAAATCAAACAAATTTTTGCCAACTTTTCAAGCAGCAATTTCACATTATATGGATCCCACTATTTTATTAAAAGAGAGAGGAAGAAAGTAAGAACGTAAAAGAAGTATGTCGGGTGGAAAGTTATTTTGCCCAACTATTTGTAGGAATCCTTGCAAAAATGATTTGGCTTTAAAAATTTGCTTCAGAGGACTCGTAGCACCTTGCTGAGTTAATGGCACTGGATTTTGCAGGCGAGCCCTGCCCTATAGAAACCTGTCTATATATATCTGTGATATATTTGAGGACATCACTTTTGTGCCTTTCCCTCTCCTTAATCAACTTCTAATAAATCAGCAAAGTAATGAGATAAATCATTAAAAATGATTATATATACTTACAATCCTACAATGTAAAAATCATCAATAAGCTCTAATTGCGTTATAACAGGTGGCTTCACATTATCCTCAGCGTTGGAGTTGGAGGTTATGCTATGTTGACGCTCTGCTAACATAGCTAATTTCTGCTTCAATGACTCATTTTCTTCTTCTAATTTTCTAAACCTTAATGCTTCCTCTTGGTAGCTTGCTAAAGTTGGCAGTGGCAGCACCTACAAGATTAATTCAATTATTGGTACAAAATAATAAACAACAAAAATATCGCAGCTGGAAAATGAAAAATGAAGACATATTGTATATATTTGCTGTCATTACAAATAACTTCCTCAGCGTACTATAGTTTTCGTTATGTAGATTTATTATTAAAAAGGAAAAATCATAGAATGCTTTAAAATTAAGAGACATACATACCTGATAGACAGAGGCCAAGAAATTATGGAGAGCGATTTGTAGTGTGTCTTGCCATTGTTTTGTGAAATACGTCGCAAATAAAGGATTTTCTTCAGGAGATTTCATGTATGGTAGCACTGAAAATAGTTCATTCACATTAAATTATGTATGGTATTAATATACCTTTTAAGAAGAACATGCTGTATAATCCATTATGAGCATTTGTGACTGAAACGTAAAAAGCAACTAATTCTTCCGAGCCAAAAGTTTCTAAAACGTTTTTCGCTGAACGTTATACAGAAATGGAGTTAAATTTAGTGGAATAACATCTTTGATGTAGCAACCTTTTAAACATGATATCAACTAAATACTTTACTTCCATTCATGAGAGCAATTTATGGGTATTTTGTAACAAAATGTACTGTTAACTCATTTGTTGGTGACAAAAATTCCTTTGAACATCCACACGTAGGATATAAAATTGACCACAGCAGGCCTTAATTTCTCAGAAAGATAAATGGTGCATTAAAATCTACTCACTAAACCAGTCTTTCCATTCATTTTGACCTTGTAGCTCTGGGGTCATTTTTGACAAAAACTCAGATACTTTGTCGGGTTTGTTGTATGCAACAGCTTGTGCCAAGTAATATTTGTAAATTGCATACTCCAACTTCTTTGCAGCTGAAACAGAATCATCATTGTAACATTATACACTTTGACAACTTGACTTATGACTTTTTACTGTAATTGGACACTTTATCCTTAAAAAAATAAGTGAAAACATCTGTAAATCTTTAAAAGCCTTCAAGAGGTTCAACTGCTGGGGAAGCAAATTAACATTTAGATTGGTTAAGTCAAATGCTGTACTGTGCATCTCAGTAATGCTTACATGAATGGACTACTTGAAAGGGTAGAATTGAGCAATACAGCACATGCTATATTGCTATCTCATCAAAATTTCACACAGAACACATTGATCATGTCAAAAACTTTCAAAAGGAACACACGAATGAGAAATAAATGTAAAAAAGTGATGCATGTAACTGTTGTGGCAAGGTCCTCGCTAAATACAATAAGCCAAAAGGTTACTTCTGAAATGATGGCCAAATCAGGCCAAAAATCACGGATTATATTTAAATGAAGTCATCAGAAACAGCTTTACCCTGCATGATTGATTTAAGAACGTCTCTCAACATTTTCCCATCGATAAAATATATTATTTCTACAAAATGGCTATGAATAAAAAATGTGTAGCCTTCTGCCCCACCAACCCTGTGCACATATGTTTATCATTTTCAGCCTTTTACCACATCCAACCGGGATAGCGGCCGCAAAACACTTTAATATCCAAAAAAATTCCCCACAGTTGCCATCGTCATTTTGAAATTTAGAAAATGATAATGAATTAAATCAAGGATTTGAGGTAGCTACGTTACTAATTTCCTACCAAAAAATTGATTCAGTCTGCGAGAAATGACATTTTTAAAAAAGTGCGCCCCTTTGACGTCTTCCCCCTTACACACTTTAACTCTCTTTTTTGGGGGGCTCAAAAGAAGAATTCAAAAAGTAGCATTCAAAGTAAATTTTTCAAACCTTGATGCCTGATTAATGAGCTAAAAATTGAATTTCATTATACTTCCCAGTATCAAAGGCTGTGAAATAATGTGGTTCTTAGTCACGAAAGATTTCAAGTAAGTAGCAGCTTTTAGAGACGATAAGAACATGTAGTATTAGGAATATGGAGGTATGTACAAAACCAAAATCTATATAATCAATTTCTTTTACCTGGAAAGAATTCTTGCTCTAATCTAGAAAAAAGCTTTTGTTCAAGATGAGTCCATAAGTCACGAATCGCATTTAGGTCATGAGAGTGAATAGACTGCATTAGTTGCTCAATTATCTTGTCAACCTGCAATTGAAATAGATATTAGGGTTGCAGTTGGAGGGACTGTCTAAAATCTGGCTTATCATTAAGATTCTGTGTTCTAAACATGATTTAACATTGAATTAGAGGGATAGCACACATTGCGAGCATACCATTGCCTTTAGGATATATCCACTAATACTTCTTGAAAATGAAAGACATCAACAGTAAGCCTTCCTTTTCTACAGACCGACATATTGAAAATTAGATTTCAATATTAAAGGGGTCCATTAGAAGGGCTTACAACAACTGATTTAAGATGTAAACTCGTACTGATTCAGCAATCTTCTCAGACAGAAATTGAATGAACTAATGGTAAAAAAAAATTTAAAAAAGTCCACAATGTTTTCAGAAGTTCAAACTTGAAGCTTCAATTAATTAAATATTAAAACATTGGGTTTAGATATGTAATCAAAGATTACTATTGAAGAGATAAAATAAATAATTTTAGCTAGTTGGAGCATTAATTTAACTTTTCCACGCATTAAGATTCAGATATAGATAACATGACTAATGTCAAAACAATCTGCGTCAAGTCTGACGGACATGTTGAACAGGAACTTTTGCAATACAGGCAAAATATCTGGATCCTGGAAGAACACAGAGTCATTCATTGACAGGTTGAAACAGTTGGAGCTGATACAATTATATGACTAAAAACATCAGAGGAGCGTTTGTAGACGCTCCTGTAAACTCACCCTAAACCCTTTATCTTTGTCATTTTTGAGATCGTTGTCAAAGGCTTTCAAAGTCCCAGGAAACCCTCTGAACAGTAAATATTCTTTGATAAGCTCATCAAGATATTGAATGTGAGACATGGTAATTAACAGCGAGACAAAACATACTACAGCGTGTACATTTTGGGGCAAAATTTTCTGCTGAAAAACGACAACAAAACGGTAGTGAAATTCTTCATCAAGAAAGAATGTATTGAGGAGAATGTAGAATGAGAACAAAGAAAGAAAAACTTATACACAGTTCATAGTTGTTAAAGTAATTAAGTACAAGGAAATAACTCAATTTTCTTATCAGCCAATAAAGTATTCAATGTAGATGTAAACTGTAAACATAACCTCAAATCACAGACAAGTTGAATAGTGCTGCTCTCTACCAGCGAATAGATTGAACTGCTTTGCCACTAAGCCAAATTTAAAAGAATAATGGAAAAAGCGAAATTAAAATTATCAGAAAATTTTTTGAGAATAAAAATACTTCATCGCTTTGCACATCGAAAATTAAAAAAAATTTAAACTATGTTCCTCGTACGGGGCTGGTCAACAATTTTTGATTTACCACATGCTTTTTTTTTCAAACGAAATGGCAACAGCGATGGCTTACTCTGCGCTGCGTATGAACTGCGTGAAGAAATTGAAAGCAAATTGCGTGCATTGCATTTTTGAGGGTAACGTGACGCTGGAACCGACCGATTTCTGTGAATTAAAACTAAGTTTGCCCTGCGATTGTGATTTTGGATCAATTATATTGTCCCTCTATGTGTTTTCTTAACCCCTTGCATGCGACGTTTGTGTAAATTGTGCTTTTCTCCTCATCACCTCTGAAGCCGAAAACGTAGCTACGAACTTCGTGGAGCACTTTCACCGTGAGTATCCAAGGAATTGGCTAATTTTCGTGAAATCTGTAGCTGTATCACAGCAATTGCGTCTTTCAAGTTGTCTAGTCAATTTTTCAGCCGTCAGGCTCCAGCCGGCTTCAAAAACTTTCATCTTTATGGAAGTAACCATCACGTCAATTTCTGCTGTGCTCTAGCCTTTGCGTTATGTTAGCCCTTATCATGTCCATGATCAAGTCGCCTAACCCTGTGTAACTTTTTGAAGGACTTTGAATTGATAACGAATTAGGTACTTGAGCACTCTGCATCTTAGGTGCGTATTCTTCGTCGCATTTCTGAGACCTCTTGCGTATGGGTGTCGCACGGTTGGAAAAAAAAGTACCAATTCCTTATGGAGATTCAGGCATTAAAGAACATGAGCTGCATTTTCAGATGTAGTTGGTACCCTAATTTCTTACATACACTAAATCCTGATCAATACAGCAAGGTAGGAAACTAAGAGGCACTCTGTAGTTCCCACTCACTTTGCCTTTGTATTTATTGATGGGAATCTAGGCACTTGTAAGATGCCGAATACACGTAGCATGTACAGTCATTGTTGTACCTGTATGTTAACTATTTATTGCATCTAAGTACTTACTATGATTCCAAAATTTCATCGATCTAAGATCCTCTGACTGCCAACATGGTAAGGCCTTGATAAAAGTAGGTTACATTGCATTTGAAGGTGAGAATGATGACAGCAGGAATTATGTCTCATATCAGCAGGAAACTGTCCAAATAAAACAAAGCAACCAGGTACCTACTCACAAGTAAAATCAGATTTTGACTGTCCAAGTCAGGTTTTCATATTTTAACTAATGAGAATGCATAGATGCAGAATATATTGGAAGGTTCAAGAATGGGTGCTGCGTCATTTTTCGAAAGGTAAGGCAGACCAAAAAAAGCCTCAACCCTTATTTTTCAGAAATGAGGCGAAACGAAATCAATGAGGGTGTGGAAGAGGTAAAGGGATAGTAATTCAGGGTAAAGTAATTCAGCACAGAAAATCTTCATTGGACAGCAGCTAAAGGAAGGATGAATAAGAAGAAACCCTCGTTGTTGTTTTTTTGCAAATGGCTTTTGTTCTTCTAGAAGAAGGTGTGGTGCGCCTGTTATTTCAGTGTACTGTTTCAGTCACCAGTAGTTCCAGGCATTGATTGAAATATTTCTAATTGGCTGATTCATCAACCAACTGAAAAAAATCTCCCTAGCCTCTTAAACAAGTATAGCAAAACACTTTGAAAATTTAGGATTGGATTTTTATATTGGAGATAAGCTTTCTACAACAATGACCTGTACTCAATAGGTACTAAAGACTCAAAATCAAATCCTGGAAACCTGAGATTCTTTTGTGGCTTTTATCATCAATCATTAAATTACCAAAAGCCACTGTACAAAAACCTGTGTCAGCTGTAGAATTTCCTGTCAGGACTTGAGATTTCCTCGTGCTGTTGACATTTTTCAAGTCTTAATTTTTCCCAAGTTTTTTCTTTAGTGTAAATCATGCACATTGCATCTTTGGCTTGCTTTCTGGAAAATGTTTTACGTTCTCAAAAAATTAAAGCCCCTTTTTTTTCTGCTGGAAAAACTTGCTAACCATGTGACCATGGTCGCGAGCAGAAGGGGAAGGTTGTCCAGCGTTACCATGGAAATAGCGTGTTTTACGCATGATCTCTACATTTCTCAACTGAACAGATGAATTGAAAACCAAAAATTTGAAAATTTCGAGAAACAAATTTTTTCGGAAAACGAAGGACACCTCATTGAAGTAAGTTTATGAAAACCCTCATATCATACTCAGATACTTAATTTTTTGCGATTTTGAGTACCGGCAACTCTGTACTTAATACATTTAAATTATGCATTTCTCGAAGAGGTGACAGTGTCGCAATATGATTCAGTAATGGTTTACTTCATCAGCACAATTGGCAACGCTGGCACTAAGTTAGGGTATTAAGGAAACAAGCTTAAAAGCTTTAGTTAGTGTCGCATACAACGGATACCAATCAAATTTCATTTTAACGTTAGGATGCAAATATTCGAGCTCCATGGATGTTTATGTTGCATACCCAAGAAAGTGAAGGCGTTTTGAAATAACCGCCGTACCAGCGGCGCACAGTGGAGCTGGAGCGTTAATGAGGAGTCATGCAAAATTTGGAAGCATCAAAAGCTCATATCTATGTCATTGCGGAGCGTATAGGTTTTAGAAGTAGTTTCATTGATTTTCTCGTAAAATGTCCTTCCAGAAACACCCTTCACAATTTCTGATGTGAAGAAATTGACATCAAAATTTACAGTTTTAGTCAAAAATTTCATGCCAAACCTCTCCGAAAGGCTCGTTTCATTCTGAGGCGACCTTTGGTACGACCACTACTAGGATATAGAATGACCGAGTTCGTTCAATTTTTGTTTTTATTTAAATAGCCCTCAGAGGCTAATTCCACCTGTCAGCTCTCAGCACTCACGGTCTAATTCTTCATTTATACTCCGAAGTCTTCTTTTAGGGATGAATAGTTGCTCTACAAATCATGCTCACAGTATATCGCGGTATCAACACTGAGGCACGAAAGAAAATCACATCCTACCCCTGTATTAACGATTCGTGCCGAGGAGATATGTATGCGCTCTGCCATTTATGATCTTGGCAGTAAAAGAACCCGCCGCGCGCCGTTGTTGGTGCCGCGACGCGGATGAAGTGGTGAGTGCTTGGACGGTCAAAACGCCTTCACTTGGGTGCGTATGCAATCCGGACATCCATGGAGCTCGAATAGTTGCATCCTGGTGTTGTAATGAGAGTCGTTCAGGATTGGTTGCTTTCGACACTAAAACTGAATGTAACTTGTTTGTTTCTCTAGTACCTTAATTCCAACGTTGCCTATCGTGCCGACGAAGTAAACTATTACTGATTTGTTTCGCGACTTTCTCAATTTTCCGCATAATGATCGGATCGCCAAAATACATAACAACCTTGCCGAGAATGTTTCACGCTTTCATTTGATTTTTTTCAGAGATTTTGCCTAACGCCGGACATGTCTCGAATCCAAAACTCGAGGGTAACACACACACACACACACCCTCACACACACACACCCCTCTCATGAGAGTACTAGAATGGAGATGTTGCATGTGTGAGGAATTTGCGATTTGACTGTCGATTCTAATGTAAAAGTTTGCGAGAAACACGATGGTGCCACTGGTTTTCTCTGAATCAACTCTCAAGCTCAAAAAAGCTCTCAAGATGAAGCCAAAATGGAGGGGAAATCCCACGCTATCCTGAGAGTCCACCTCTACATCAAAATAAACTCTCCATGCAGAGATAGGGAGCGAATACACTGTCAGGGCTGCCACTTTTTTTGGGGACTCTAAAACTGAAAACACGGCAACCCTGCTAATAATGCATTTTCTCCCTATCTTTGCATAGAGAGTTTGTCTTGATGTAAAGGTGGACTCTCAGGATAGCGTTGGGTATTCCCTCCATTTAGGCCTCAAGTTGAGAGCTTTTTTTGAGCTTGGGAGTTGATTTCCGAGAAAACCAGTAGCACCATTGTGTTTCTCGCGAACTTTTATGTAAAAATCAGGAGTCAAATCGCAAATTCCTCACACATGCAACATCTCCATTCTGGATTCGGGTTCGGGTATGGGACAACTCATGATTACAGAGAGGAAAAAACATGAATTTCAACATTTTTGGGGAAAGGGTATTTTTATAATGGGAAGGCTTAGAACTTTCGCCGTCCGTGATCAGGGGTGAAGAAAGTTCTCCGCCTTCACATTTTTGAGGTTGCCTTCACATCGCTGTCTACATAAGACTCGCGCGCTCCATCTAACCACCTTTCCCTTCGCATAAAAAAGCTTGCTTTACCATTTTCTTCGCATAAAAGTTGGCCTACTTATTTTCTTCGCATAAGAGACGAGAGCGCGTTACACAGTTCCCCTTGCTAAAACCTGTGCGCTTATCTAGTTTATGCCTTCTGCCTTTACATTTGCTCCACTATCGGCCTTTCGACCGTTCGATCACTTTTTGCACCCCTGTCCGTGACCATCGCCACCACAATCCCAGTTGTATTATTACTTAAATTGGTCCAAAGTTTTCGAAACCAGGACGTTTCAAAGAAAGTGAGAACAAAGTTGACCCAATTACCGAGAACTTTTCACGCACAAAATTCAAATTCCCGAGATTTTTTCAAAGCCTTCACGTAACGAAATCCAAGACACGTTTCGCTTGTAGAACTCGGTGTATCTCAGATTTCTAGATTTCTAGGCTTTCGAAACGGAAAGAGCAAGTCTAGACTTTCCTCTTCCTTCCGTCGCGTCTCGGGCGAGCAGTCGAGCACCGAGAGTTCGTATTCGCCTCGTGCTCACCGCTCGCCTCAATCAAGGCGCGGGCACGGCCCGCCACTAGGTCTACATCAACATATTCATGAGTTGACGTAACGAATTTGATAAGGATCTTGCGTCTAATTTGTGAGCCATTCGCAACAGTAAAAGTTTAATTCGTCGCTGGATCGGTCGAGTTTAAGCTGATTTCCGGGCGATGAGAAACTCAACCCGCTAGATAGGGGTGTCCGGTGCACTACCGTGCTAAGGGAGAACGCCGCACAGTGGATCGAGCCAATAGGAAAGGTCGGACAAAATTCGGAAACTTTAAACGCTTACAACTTCGTTTACACAACACTTAGAGGTTCTAAAAGTGGTTCAATTGGTTTTCTCGGGAAATTTTCTTCTACGAGTACTCCTTAAAATATAAAATCTGACGGAATGAACATCCAAATTTGCATTTTTTGTCAAAAAGTTCATGTCCGACCTCTCTAATTGACTCGATCCACTGTGCGCCGTATGAGCATTCGAGTGTTGCCGAAGTTCCTTCGATAAAACATGTATTTTTGACGAAATTGATGCATTTTTCTCCTCGAAACTTTCTGATATTTTAGATTAAATTGCGTACAAAATTGTCTGAAAATTTTGAAAACGAATATTCACAATTTTCTCAGTAAATTCGGTTTTTATTGGAGGAAATTTGGCAACGTCTGGAGGTTCATACGGCGTTTTTCCTTAGCATGGCAGTATACTGCCGTCTTAATGAAGAACGTCGTAAGAGCCATCAGGCGTTGCCAAATCTCTTTCGACAAATCACGAATTTTCAGGGAAATTTGTGAATATTTCTCTCGTGATTTTCCAGAGGATTTTGCTCGTAATTTGATCTGATAATTCGGAAAATTTTAAGGGAAAATGTTGATAACTTTCTTTAAGAATCAATATTTTCCAAGAGGGAATTTGACAACATTCGAATGCTCATACGGCGTTTTTACGTAGCACGGCAGTATACGGAGTGTTCCTGTTCCAGAGCACCCTTACCGGTTTGTCGTTTATCGTATGACCGCCGGGACGAATGGGGAATTTACCCCCAAGGGATCCAAGTTTAATGGTACCGGAGGCCTCCCTGGCCTCCCCCTCCCATGGTATGGTGTAGCTAGAAGAGCTTAGCGGGCATGGGCCCTTTCCAAGACCGAATACTTTCACCCAAAAAAGTAATTTTTTGTGATTTTCAGGAATTTCTTACTCATGGATCATGGCCCTCCCATGAAAATTCTTTGATCTTACGTACTTACCCGCGTGAAAAATTTCTGACTATGCCGCCCCCCCCCCCCCCTGATAAGGGCAGGGACTAAATTAGTGGGACTCTCGTCTCCTTGAAACTATTAAATTTTCATAAAAATCGGACATTTTTATCTGAATTGGTACCGTCCAGTCCCAAAATGGCCCATCTCTTTATGAAACGCTGACCTCTAATGTTGGAGCCACCCCTGATAAAATACCAGGTCGCTGATTTTAGATGTGGCAAGAAGAATCGATTATTTTACATGCATTCAAATGGAGGAAAAACAGTGTTGCCGAGTTTCAAGAATCGCCACTGGTTTTGCCACTTTCACCATCGCAACTCAGCAGCTACTTCAATGAGGTTGTGGAATATATCACATCGCGTGATGTGTCTTTCTGACACTCATGTAAATAATGTGAGCTTGCATACGAGGACGGCACGAAACGGAAGGATCCAACGCAGAAATCGGTTCGACGTAATGTCGTGTCAGGTGTTCGCTTGTTGTGTTTTTGTTCCCCACTCCCTTTTTTTTTTCGAAGGGTTTTTTTTTTTCTTCTTGCTTCTTCTTCTTTGTTCTGTTTTTTACTTTGAACTCAAGACGAAACTAAATGTTGTTTTGAGTGATTCAATCAAGCATTGCAGGGGTGCAAACAGCACTAAAACGCCGACCGTCTGTCGCGATCCGGCGTTTCTATCTCGTTCATTTGCGATTCTTAAAAGTTAGCAACGCTGTGTTTCCTACATATAAATATATGTAAAACTATCGATTCTTGGTGGGGCTGCTTGCCTCGCCCAAAGTCGATATTTTTAATGGATTTAAATTGAGGGAAAACAGGATTGCTCGTTCGCAAAATCGCTACTGATCTCATAATCAGCCGAATTTCTGATTTGCCTCGCGGTCAAAATGACTGATTTTGTGCTAAAATGCCTGATAGCACGGTAAAATGTCTAAATGGTCTCTACTTTGAAAGTATTAGGCTACCCTTCCCAAAAAAGTCATCATTTCATTTCTCATTGCCATGCGACCCATGATTTTCTTCACGTAAGCCGCGTTTCTTGGATTACGCGACCAGGCATTTTTTTGCATCCCTTAGTCAAGTTTTAACTAGGAAGCGGAAAATGCTCAAGCGCGCGATTCCTGTTTTTTTCCATTTTCACTCGCAAAAAAAAAGAAAAAAAAAAAAAATCAGCTTCCACAATTTTGAGGGGATTTTGACAATTTGGTCACGACCGCGCGGCTGAGAAAAATTCGCACCCCCGGTTTTCAATGATGTCCCTATAACATTTTTAAAGCTGGAATTCAAAATCTGGTTATTATAGCGTCATTCGATATACCCAAGATTATTCATGGTGGTCCTCGCTGTGAAAGAAGCAAAATGTCCTTCGTACAGTTTTATCGGAAAATTTTCCCTGAATTTTGGTTTTATGTTCGTGGCAAGAGTCGATACGCTCAGGTCAATATTTATAGATACCCATTAAATGACAGAGACCGATGCGCAATCTCACGCAGCAATTCCTGGCGGACCTTACCAGGTTTTGATTTTCTCCTTTTATTTTCAGTCTTCCAGAATATTCTATGCTATATATGGCAAATTGATCTGGCAAATCCGAACATCCCATAAATCGATTTTAGCGTGAGGTCAATTCGGACGCTTAGTACGAGTAAATAATTCGGAGTGGTTTTTACGCGCAGTTCGGAGACGAAGCTGGACTGATATCGACCGTCTTATTTTGAATTTGCATCTGGCTTTCCACGTGAAAATTCATCGGTCAGGTGCGGGAAAGAATCGAGGAATTCGCGCCGGTCAGCCGGGGGAAATTCTTAGAATTTGCATAGATTTATTCATGCCAAGAGGAAGCTCTCGCGATCATTGGTGAAATGAGTCCTCTATTAAAATTAGCCTCATTTTGCGCAGGAGAAGGAAAAAGTCTTTCCTGCAGCTCGACGAGAATGCTCTCTTCACCTTTCCATAAGCATGAGATAGTGCACCTTGCTCCACTTAACCTCGAGCATTGCCCACCGAGCGTTTCCTTGATCTTGGTATCGATGCGCGCCAAAAAAAGGCTCGTTGTCAAGGACTGAACAGCTCGGTCAAAATGAATGAGTAAACTGCATGCATGGCATTGATTCGTTGCTTGTAACCCAACTCTCCAGAAATGTTAAACGTATGTAAATTTAATAAGTGCGTTTGGTCTTAAATTGAAAAAAAGAAGAAGAAAAAGAAGAATGTATCCTTTTTAGGGATTCGCTTCCCTACTTACCTCGAACTCATAGGTTTGATATTCCTTTAGGTAGAGTACCTTAATAGAGAGAGTATGGGCATGATGCCTCCTTTTTTCATGGAAGCCTGAGGATACAATAATGGTAGCGTTTAATTTTGATTTTTGATGATGGATAGGGGAGGGGGGAGGTGTCAATGCCAACTGTTGACGGATATCCCCAGCCGCACTCGCTGCCAACTTCACAATATATCCAAGATAATTTTTCTTGTAAAAATAGCAAACGATTGACCGTAAAACTGTGTTCGCACATCGTAATTACATTAGAGTAAAGTTTCCGGTGCAATCCGCAAATAAAACCACATTAAGGTGATTCGACGGACGCCATATTTTGTGCCAGAACGGCATGCGATATATCGCATCAATTAGTTCCATTTTTTCAGCTACTCGTCATTTTTCTCAAATTTTGAGATCGCAATTCTGTTGTCAGGAGACTAAAGCACTCACTTACCAATTTTAGCAAAGAAATTCAACGTCATGAAGGCGTAGTTTTTTTAGAGAGAAAATGTCGCTTTCGAGTGCAGATTCGATATCAGTATCGAATGCGATGTTTTCTCTCCAAAAAAACCGCGCCTTTATTACATTGAATTTGTTTGTAAAAATTGGTAAGTGAGTGCTTTAGTCTCCTAACAACAGAATTGCGATCTCAAAATTCGAGAAAAATTATTAGTAGCTAAAAAATAGAGCCAATCGATGCGATATATCGCACGTCGTTCTGACACAAAATATGGCGTCCATCGAATCACCTTAAAGTCATTTTGTATTTACATCTGCTTTCACCGTCCATCATTTTTGGGTCCTAAGAGCTCCATGAATCTCAAGATGGAAGAGCTAATCAAAAGCGGCAGACTAATGCCGAAACTCGATACTGTCTTTATCGAGTTACTCTACCTTTGGATCCTTTCCCAAAATGACTTCTCCCCATATTTTGAGCCTTTAAAAATACTACTTTGCACTAGATTTTACCGAGTTTGATCCTCGAGGTCCTTTCTATGAGCGAATAGAGACCCCGGTAAGGCAAGTTGCGGCGCCAACGTCTGTGCTTTGGCAAACCATTTCACCCAGTTCCGCACCTCGACACCTCGTGCGGCCAATTTCGTGCAACTAAGCGAGCAGCGTACCGCGACTTCCAAAGCTCGGGGAACCTGAGTCTTTTTTTGTCGTGCTGAGATAAAACGCCGCATGAGCTTTCAGACGTTGCCAGATTCCTCGTGATAAAGTATTGATTTTAGAGATAAGGTCTATGTGTATTTTCCTGGAAATGTTCAGATTTATTAGATCAACTTTACGAATAATGCCTCAGAAAAAAAGGAATGAAAACATCCGCAAGTCTCCCTGAGAATTAGCGTTTTTTCGAAGGAAATTTGGCAAGGCTCGACGGCTCATACAGTGTTTTTCCTGAGCACGGGAGTTTTATTTTATCCTAATTACCAATTCGAATTCGATTACCGCCGAGCCTAATCGTCGTTGTCGGGGGAGGCTACTGCGCGTTGACACTGATCTCGAAGCGCGATCAGTTCGGATGAGGCAACCGGCAGAGCAGTGCTGTCGGTCAACGCTCGTGCCGACGCGGCGTCAGTGTCAGTGTCCGCGAGTGCGTCACGCGTTTCGCCCGCGCCGTTCGTCCGACCACCACGTGAATCGGGCCCGCGACCCTGTGCCCTTACTTTCTCGCTCATTTCCCCGGTTTTGGTCCCCTCTGACACCCCGCGTGACACGGTCGAGCGGTTTGAAAGTCCCTTGTTTACATCGGTCTCTTACGAGCTCGCTGAATCAGAACAGCTCTCGAGGAACTTAAAAAGTAGGTAATTTGAAGCCAATCGTTTTGGATATTTCACTGGAAAAAAAAACACATTGGATCTAGAGTCCAGACTCTTGAGAATATTGACAAGAAAAAATACTCTTGATTTAATCGGATTTTTGCTTAAATCAAAACGAAATCCGTTTAAATTAAGAGGCTTGGTTCTTGATTTAAGCTAGATTCTGGTTGAATCAAGATTACCTTTTCTTGTCGATGTTTTTAAGAGTCTGGGCTCTAGATCCAATGTGTTTTTTTCCCCAGTGTTCGATAGGAGCCAGGGTTATCATAGTACAGAAAACCGGGAAATGTGAGAGAATTTTTAAAGCCAGGGAAAACCCGTAATTATCAGGGAACCTTACGAAAGTGTTTGGAGGGAAATGTTTAATTCACCGGTTTTTGCTTTCAAAAATGATTTGAACGTTTCGAACATAAAATTAATGTCGCGCGAAGATTGTTAAAAAGTTTGTCTTTTTAACCATCCCGCGCACTCTCAAATTTCCCAGAATTTCAACAAAATTTGCTGGAAAATCAGGGAAATCTCAGGGAATTTTGTTCTATAGATTCCTGGTACCCGGTGGATCGTGCGCTGACTGATTATTCCACTGAATTTTGCAATAAAGAATCGCTATTTCTACCTCACCTGTACCGCACCTATCTGCACAGGGAAAGTGATGGCACATATGTTGTTTCTAAAATGAGTCAGAAATAGTAGTCCCTTACTGCAAAATTTAGTCCAATTTTGAATAAGCGAATGGACAAAGAGGGAGTGTAGAGTCCACGCACATTGTGATTTCGCCTTCAATTCTTCTAGCAGGCCAGAAAACATCCTCCGTTCAGCAATATTAATCTATTCCAAGATTTGTGTCTGTTGTCTCCAAGTCTATCCCCGCGATGAATTATATTTACTACCCGTGATTTTCAATTCAATTCTCTCTGCCTATTGATAAATAAAAAATTTGATTTGGCTGTCATTTACCACTGAGTTCAGTCTTTTAATGAAGAATCAACCAAATGTACTTTTAAACATAGCGTTTTGTTTTCTCGCTCGCATGGTAAAAAATCCATGCTTTAAACAAACACTAACTGATTCCTCGTAGAACTAGTACTGCACTTAATGATAAATATTTATAGCGAAGAAGGAAAAGTTTTACAAAGCATAGGCGCTACTTAAGGTTTCCTAGTGATCGGGAAATTATTGTGATGGAATGAATGATGTCAAATCCTGAAAATTCCGACGTTTTGCATCATTAGCCGACGAGGATTTTTTGCCATCGAACCGATGTACTTGGATTTCGAATATCTTGGTGAAAAAATCTGACATGATACACTAGTTTTATTTGATGTTATCATTTTTTCATTTTCTATGAAAATATCACTTAACCTCATTACATTATCATTGACACTCTCAATTTGTTCATACTCTCTCATTTTACTAATCGTTCTTTGTATTTCTTTTGTTTCAGGTAAGAAAACAATAATATTTACAATTATTATTAATCTCAAATTTCAATCAAATTGTGGTGAGTCGAATAAAAAAAAAGTCTTCATTTATTTCGTTGGAATAATTTTTCTGTGCGAGCACACATACATGATCCCCGATGAGCCCCAAGTTTGCCAAACAATGAGAGGAGATAATCTTTTGTAAGTAGGAAAAAGAGGAGTACGGAAGAGAAGTCTTTTAGGAGCAAATCGTAACAATCTAAAATAGAACAACACCACTCAACTGCATAAGAGGGTCAAGGGGGTGGGAGAAATTTTGCTCGTTTTCAAAATTTGTATTCTATTCAGGAATCCCAACGTACTAACCTAATGATTGACAATAAATATACAATTTTTATAATGGGTGGATCGTTGTTTGAAAGACTTGTTCTTATACGTGACGAAAAACGAACATCAAATGAAATTACAAAGCAATTAAAAACTTTCGGCTCTTCGCAGATTCTCTGAAATTTGAAGGAAGAGAATTTTGAGGAGGAAGATTTTCGGGGGAGTCTTCGTCCATCCCTCATGTGTTATGTCTGTTCAGAGAAAAAATACTGAAGAAAACCTCGCAATATATTTCTGAGAATCAGCATCTCCTTTGTCAATGACGACTTTGAGAGCCGATATAATGAACAATCTCATGCATCAGCAAAAAGCATTTGATTTGACAAACTTTTGCTACTATAATTGCCCGGGCTGTCCCTAACATATCAGTCATTCTGTCGTAAAGAGAAGAAAATGCTGAACAACCTGATCATCGACATAATCATACGCACAAATATTGTTGATCTCCGAAAGTATTTTTTTTTCTCTCAACCAAAATTCTCTGCACTCTTGCTCAGTCTTTAATTTCATACGTTCCTTGAAGCTGTTTAAACACGTATTTCATTCTAGATTTTCCATGAATATATCTTAAACTTATGAGCAGCATTTTCCGTACACTACACCACGTCGAAGAGAAGCAGTCTGTCGCAGCAGTGGCATGGCGTGCTTTACGATCTATCGATTGATCCGTCATTTGAACCTATCGAAAAGGATCGATAGAGAGGGTGTTTTCAACGAACACCTTAATAATCGATTCTTTACCATAGTGTCAAACGAGGAAATATCGATAATCGATTGTTCACGCCTCGCCAATGGGTCGTAGGTCGCATGAAAAGGGGTCGGGGGAAAAACCTCTGGGGGGAGAGGTGTGGGGAGGGGGGAGGGAGAGATAGATCCTGGACCATTGGGGGATTTTGAAAAATTGATCCTCTCTATATTTATACCGAATTTAAGTTTTGAATTAATGCAAATTTTAATCCAAGATTCAGCCTAACCGTGTTTTGCGTTGCCTGATTCCCCCCTGCATTTTATTTGCATTTGTTTACGATTAACTATGGGACTTAATGCCTTGCTTTTTGTGAGTCTTTAGTCGATTATGAAAAATCTTTGTATACTGATGTGCTGTGTATACTACCTAAGTAATCGTGGAAAATTGAAAAAATAACCCCGGCGGCTCCCCCTCTGCTCTGCGGGCGGGTTGTCCTTTGAATTTCATTTCTTGCTCAATTTTACCAAATGAGCGCACCTGTCCACTTGCATAGCCTCTCTCGTGATCCGCCTACTTGTTTGTCAACAGTTTCCTTTCAAAGTCTCTGAAATGGACAGAGTTTAACAGCATAAATCGCATCAATTCGTCATGTTTGAACCGAGAAAAATCTTCCTTTGAGGCGCACAGAGTCATGGCGCGCTTTGCGATGTATCGAGTGATCTGCCATTAAAACGTATGGAAAAGGATCGATAAACAGGGTGTTCGCAACGAACACCTTAATAATCGATTCTTTACCACAACTTCAAATTGGGAAATGTTGATGATCGATATTTCACGCCTCGCCACTACACTCGATGTTACAGACGAATTTCAGCGATTATTTTCAAGTTCAAAATATTTATTTTTTAAAATAAACGAAAATTGACAACAAGTTGACATCAAAACTACTCCCAACTCTTAAATACTGTTTGGTGCGTTTGCAGTGGCGTAGCTAGGGGTGGCATCAGATGGTTCTACTCACTAGACCCGAAAATTTCACCCCAAAGAACGTCATTTTTCGAGAATTTCAGCAATTTGCCACCGATCAACCTTCCTACGACAGGGTGTCTACGAGTCCGGATAGTACTGATTTTTTAAGAACGGTCCGGAAGTACTCGAAAAGTGCGAGAATTCTGTTAGATGGTCCGGAATTTGTTTATTTTTTGTCATTTTTGTCGCATTTTGAGCGAGAATTTCAAATATTTGATATTTATCGAATTTCGTCAATTGGACGAAATAAGTACTGAAGAAGTACCGAATTTTTCTATTGAGGAGGTACTGAATTTCTTGGGAATGTACTGAAAAAGTACTGTAAAAGTACTGCTTTTTGGCCAGCCTGCACTGGAAAAAAAAAAAAAAAAACATTGAATCTTGAGTCCAGACTCTTGAAAACATTGACAAGAAAAAATACTCCTGATTCTATCGGATTTTTGCTTGAATCAAAACGAAATCCGCTTAAATTAAGAGGCTTGGTTCTTGATTTAAGCCAGATTCTGATTGAATCAAGAGTACTTTTTCTTGTCGATGCTTTTAAGAGTCTGGACTCTAGATCCAATGTGGTTTTTTTTTCCCAGTGTGTTATAGTAGACACTCTGTACGAAAAATGTCTACCTGCGCCATTTAAGCGTTTCTGCCTGACTCGTTCCAATTTTCGCGCGGTCTAATCTGGAAATCGTTCGCGTCATTGCCTCCCCCGAGGCACGCGCGTCTGGACAAGTCCGCGGAGTCAGGAAACAAGCTTTGAGAAGAGTATGCGCTTTGACCTTGAGAAGAGAAATGCCCCACAAATGCGCACTCGTCGAGTCGTGATCGACGCCAATTGGAACCCAAAGTGCAATGATTCGGTACGCACACCGAGACACCGACGAGCAAAAGCGTGTCGAAACTCGGCTCACGTGCGCAAGGGGGGCCCAGGGGGCACCGCGTATGTTTTACCACTCCGTCATGAACTTATGTCACCTTTGTCTCTCATGATCGGCCGCGCGACAGAAGCTCGCCTGGTTTTTTTCGCCTCTGTTAGCTTCCAGATAAAGACCCCGGCCAAAGTGTCGTTTCTATCGTCGAATGTCTCATGCGTGTGTATAAATGCTATCAACGAAGTTAACGTTTAAGCGAGAGGTTGGATTTACATGTTCGTATAGCTAGGATACCGGAAAAATGTGTCTTGGGCGGGTAGGAGGGAGGGAGGAGGGGGCGTCTCCTGCGGGGGGTCTCCAAGTGGGGCCGCGGCTCTGAAAGTTTCGGGATCGCGGAAACGATTGAAGGGTAAAAAGTGTGAATGTAGCCAGAATCAGTGGACGTTCGAAACTTTATTTTTATTTTTTTAAGAGGAAGAAAAAAAGGAAATTTTTGAAGTAGCCAGAATTAGTGGACGTTCGAAACTTTATTTTTATTTTTTTAAGAGGAAGAAAAAAAGGAAATTTTTGAAGTGTGAAGAAGAAAGCTTTTTCAAAAAAGAGCAGTCGATTGTGCTTGCTCCGCTAGAAGTAGTCATTAGAGCTACTTTACAAAAAGTTTTTCTGACGAAATATTTGTTTTCGACGATACGTACAGTAATGAATATTCTCGTGGAAAATTAGAAAAACGTACATAATTCATCTAGAAAATTGGTTTAACCAACCAAGAAGTTTGTTCAAAATACTCATACTACATGCGTTTTTCCTCACGCAGGCAGTAAACGAGTCGTTCACGGGTTTTTTATTAGGATCGTGTTCGACCGCTGAATTGATTAATTTCTTTGCTCTACTTCCCAGTGTTACACTTGACAATATAAAAAAAAATTTCACGTTTTGAAAACATGGGTAATGACGTCTCTGGAAAGCTCATTGTTCCTTTCTAAGTCTCATCAATCGGTAATGAACGGAGATGTAAAGGATGCGAGGATGGAACAACGGCGCCTTGCTACAACTATTCGTGCTCGTGGGATGCGCGTGTTGTATACTCTCAAAATTGAAGGCGCCCTAGCGATTCAATGTGCACGGCGCTCGCGAATTGAGTTTTGGAACGCCAGGTTTTATTCCTCATGATTTGAAAAGAAGATCAATGGTACAACCATGGTACGTTACTCCAACACCACGTTCCTCCGTTTTCGAGACGTTACAAATTTCTCAATATATCTCACTTTTTAAGGATGACAGCCCATCGTTATTGAACTGATCGATGCAATAGGGTGCAGAAACGGCACTTCCGGGTTAAGACACTTTAAAATCTATAAATGTCTACGCTAAGAAATTTTTGTCAGAAGAATTTTCATAAGAAATCGGCCATGAGCAGCTGAAAAAAAGAGTAACAATGTAGAAAAGTCAGAGGAAATTCACCACGTTGTGTCTAATAACCCTCAAAAGTTATGAAAAAGTCAGGGAGTTTTGAAATCTAACAAAAAATTATCACATCGATAGAATCCGAATTCGGCACAAAATTCATCCCGCCGAAAGCACTTCCATGTCCAACGTTCGAGGAAAATCAGGGAAATGTAAGAATTTTTTTCTATTAGAAACCTTTAAAAATTCAGGGGAAAATCAGGAAGTTTTACAGTTTTAGGAAACTATCGTCACATCGAATAATGCCATGTCATTTTCTTCTCAAACTTCGGTTTAGTATGAGGTAAGCCCGTCATTTCATGTGAATAAATTGAGGATCCTTGATTTCCTCGATAAGTGTTTCTTCCCAGGGAAGTTCACTTTTTCGCGGATTTCGCTGACAATGAGTCGTGATGTTCCACGCGATCACTGAATAATTCAGTAATAAAACACATACGCGCATGCTTTGATGCATATCTTGGTGTTATTGTCGCTGGCGCTATTACACGATACAGATCAGTACATGACAGCGCAACTCGAAATCGAATTGCCATAACAACCTTGAAAGCTTTAAGTTGCAGTGTGATCATTGGCCGTTTGGGGGCTTGACCCCTTCGGCTGTTGTTCAAAATCAAAAAAAAAAGAAGGAAAGAAAAGGAAATGAAAAAAAAATTGAATATCTAACTGGCGATGTTGAGTCACGAGGTCTCATCGTTCAGTTCACCTCTCACTATCAGCTAATTGGTTGTCTCCCATCTTGCAATTGGTTTTAATTTTGGAAGTAAACATTCACATCAGGAGTGCATCTCATAATAAAATGAAAAGAAGTAAGAAAAAATTGAAAAATTATAGATGCGTATTGTTTAATATTTTGTCACTATACAGCACTTGAAAATTAACAAATTTATGTCAAGCGTCACGATAAACCAGAAAAACAGGTAAACGTGCAATGAAATTATCAAGTTTCTACAGAGCCAAAGAACCCAGAGAGGTCAGTGGAAACGGTTTTGTTCAAAATTATCAGAATAATGTCAGGTCCTAAGAAAATATTGGCATTTTTTCTTTGCTTGATTTTTCATCCTTTAAGCCTTCAAAACCATCGGAAAAAAATATTTTTACGGGTACGCAACTTTGCAACGTAACATTTAAAAACTTGTAAGGCATTTCTACGGCAGAAATCGTTCTCCTTTTCTCATATGGCAAAACCCATGATTAAAATTTCAAAATGAGTAGTGATCCGTACGAACTCAGCATCAATAGTACGCATCTATGAAATTAGTTCACCTTAAATTGATAACTTAACAATTGCGTTGTATACCACTACGTCGGTAAAATTATCACTTAGTGGTACAAACACCACCATTTTTAGTCATGGCCACTACAGATTGGGATCTTACACGGATCAATTAGTACCAATATGGTAACATCAATCATAGATTTTTCTCAGTGTGTATGATCGGTAGATTATCCTTTGAAAAAGTCCGAGAATGTCCCGTCATTCAGTTGAAGAAAACGTTTCTTCCAGGAACGGTGTTGTAAAGACTCCTACTTCACCCAGTTCAAATAATTACACCGCTAAGGGCCCTAAATGTTGCTTACGTGCAACGCGGATAGCCACTGATAGTGAGCACGAACTGTTGTATCCAGGCTTTGACGTTAAGAAAACTAAAACGCCTGCAATTTCGCGCGTATGCACCACGGGCATCCCTCGAGCTCGAATAGTTGCATCCAGGCGTCATCATCGATGCTGCGTCACGACAACTGTGTCAGCTGGCGGAATTTCAATCCCTCGACGCGGCGCCTTACTCTTTTCTCGTCTATGAATACGTAGTACAGAAATGATTCATTTCTTCTATAAATATTGTGCATTATTATTTCTGGACACTTATTTTCAACTATTGCGGGCATAACAATTTCCGGAGATTAAATTAAGAGTTCGACGTATTTTGTCTTCATTGAACGAGCAAATTTCAATTGAGATATTAAAGAGAAGAATTCCCCAGGTAAATTTCGTGGACAACTTTATCTCCCCCCCCCCCCCCCCACCCCCGGGAATGCTGTATTACGCCTTACTAAAAATGGCACAGGCTTACCAGTTCTTGCGCACGACTTTTCTATCTTCACATGAAAAGATAGAAAAGTCGTGCGCAAGTATACCCACATGAAGATAGATTTTAAAGTCTTTCCTCATGCAATCCTACTACGTTAAAAAAGTACGCTTTGTGAGTCATCAAACGTTGCCAAATTTTCTTTGATATAACACTAATTTTCAGAGAGACGTTTGAAAACTGCTCTTCTAATTTTTTAAAGTATTTTTATCGGTACTTCATCTGAAATGTCTGAAAATTTCAAAGAAAATTGGTCATAACTCTCCTTTGATATAAATATATTGTTCGAAGAAATTTTGCTGTGTAGGAATGTCCACACGACGCTTTTCTCTAGCGTGGCAAAATGGCAACCGGGTGCACTTTATTGGAAGAGAGTGCCCCATCGGTCCGCACAGTGTACGCTTGCGCAGCACAGCTCTTGGCGACGACAGGAAATGCCGCATTACCCGCATTAAAGAATCACGTCGTACGTCCGATCTCCGCCGCACGGTGGATCGAGTCAATGGTACAGGTCGGTCATGGGCGATTCGGGCGAATCGCATTTTTTAAGGGTCAAAAGTGTTCCTCAAGAGTTATATTTTAAGGATCTGACATTGATTTGGAACGAAACATGTTCATTTTTGTGACAGAAGGCATCAAAGAGGGGCTTTGCGTAACTTTTTATTTTAGCGAAAAATCGTCCGAGTCTTTCTATTCCATTTAACTTGCTTCTGTTTAAATTAATGCTAATTTCATTGACATATTCTTGTTCTTCAGAGTCTGGAGAACACATTGCACTAGTAATTTTTTGTATTTGGCCCATTTTTTCAATGATTATGTTTGCGCTAATGTGCTCATCTCAAAAAGCGAAAAAAAAAAGTTTAGGTAAACTTTTAACTACCCATCCGCCACCATCCGCCAGAAAAATTTGTATAGGCATGTTCGTAGGAGTCCTGAGAATACGATCCCGCAAAATTTGGGTGCCACTTTGCGCCACTTTGGCCGTGACGTCACTTTTTCTGTTGCGTTCCGAGATTGTGCGCGAGCCTTATCTCGAAAATCAAGCGACCGGTTAGCTGCCGCGGCACTTAGCTTGCTTCTGTTTAAATTAATGCTGGTTTCATTAATTGATTCTTATTTTCCAGAGTCTGGAGAACACATACCGCTAATAATTTTTTGTATTCGGCCCATTTTTTCAATGATTATGTTTGCACTAATGTGCTTATATCAAAATGCAGAAAAAAAAAGTTAAGGTAAACTTTTAACTACCCATCCGCCACCATCCGCCAGAAAAATTTGTATAGGCATGTTCGTAGGAGTCCTGAGAATACGATCCCGCAAAATTTGGGTGCCACTTTGCGCCACTTTGGCCGTGACGTCACTTTTTCTGTTGCGTTCCGAGATTGCGCGCGAGCTTTATCTCGAAAATCAAGCGACCAGTGAACTCTCGTAACTGCTAAATGACCCAGGTAGGTATGATTCCTGTTCATCGGAAACTGAAAAACAAGTTTCACCATCAAGACGTGCTCTTTGGCCCGTTTTTCGTATTTTCATTATTTCCTAAACTACATATCTATAGGAGAACTAAAAAAAAAATCGGGCATATTTTCACTCGGACATCCCTTTATATCCCTTATAGAAAGCTTTTTTGGGACGTATGCGTAGATAGCTTGAGGAAACTTTTAGCAAGTAACCCCCCCCCCCCCTTTACTTGCCTGGCCCCTGACTATGATGCCATTTTATCTGTTGGCCTCCGCGATCGCGCGCGACCGGTCACTGGTGAACTCTGATAACTGATGCTTCTTTCAAATACGTACATATTTTTTAATTTTTCACCTATTTCGATGTAAACAAAGTGCAGTTAGTGCGAAACTAATTACACTGCGAGTACGTTTTAACGTTACAAGTCCGGGAAATTTTGGAATTTTTGCGGTTTTTTGCGTTGCTTGTTTTTTAAGTTTGATGCGGTTTGAGAGCGGAAGACGAGGATGAGAGTGATGGGGAACTGAATATGAAGAAGAAGAATAAGGAGAAGCAGATGACAGATGACTGTTACATGTTTAAATTTTTTTTTCTTTTCTTTTTTTTTCTAGCCATCTAGTGTTTTTCCTACTCTAAGTCCCTGTTCCGTCCTCTGAATGTAAATATGAATTTAAAGTAAAAGTGATCTTGAATATTTTCAAAGAATTCATAAATGTATTTCATTTGTTTTCTCACCGATCTTTATGCAGAAGAATGATATCTTATGACAAAGTTTCGAAATTAACTTTGCAGTGAAGGGAATGATTTATCTGATGCAGCAGCTCATAACTGGGGAGGTATTTTTGCGTATTTGTGACACTTATTAGTAAGTTTTCATAATTTTATTCATAATTTATCCTCTTCCATCATGAAAAATTAAAAACTCCGTCCTACGAAGTAAAACACAGACGCCTAAACTTTGCACCTGTATAGTTTTCCCGACAAAATGCACAAATACGGGTCTTCAGGTACGTTTTTCACCAAAAATAACATCAAAAATGAATTCTACGCGAAAAATTACATGAGATAAGTGATACATAATCGATCAAATGACCAGGAATATTCGTTATCCTCGTAACATTGGAAGCGCAACGCTCCATGACCGACCTCTCCCATTGACTCGATCCACCGGCCGTTCATACAATACTCCTCTCAGGAGATGTCGCTCGTATATTGCGTCACCCGGAACAGAAGTCCAGTCAATCACCCAACACAAAATACACGTTTCTAAATTTGCGACCATCTAAATTTTTTTCTCCAAAATTTTATTTTTTTTGCACCGATTGGTTTCACCCGGAGAAATATGCCTCGTTTTGCCGATGAAATTTCGTAACACGTCTATCCACAAGTAACACAATTTTGGGAACGCCACAAGAAATGCTCGTTTTTAAATTTTGGCCGTGTATTTACAGGAACGTCTTAAAAAATTGGTTTTACCCGGAGAAATATGCCTCGTTTCGCCGATGAGAAAAATTGTCTCTAAAATCGTCTCTCTCCTGACATAAGGGCGTAGCTTTATTTCCACAACAGTCCCCGAAAGCAGAGAGTTATTCGGAGCGCAAAGCTCTCGTAGAAATTGAGATACGCCCTTAAGTCGGAGAAACGACAAAACATCGCGTCGAGAACTGCCGGACCTTCCCACTTTTTACGTTAAAAATTGGCCCTTTCGTCGATATTTGCACCAAATGGGTGTGCTGAACTTTCACTGTGCCGTGTAAAAGCTTGCCGAACTAGAAGATCCGCTTTGAACTTATTATTTAACCGCTGCGGTTCAAGGCAAGCCATTTACATATTTTGGAGGCTGTAGTGTAACAGTATTCAAATTCCAATTCATCGTATAGTTTTCTCTCTCGTAAACAACATCCAATCCTCAACATCATCACCCGTTTTTAAAAGTCATTCTAAGCTCCATTAATCAATTACAACGTTGGCACTCGCAAAATATTTCGAAAACTGCAAAAACCCTCCTAACCGTACAAGATACATACGGGATTGTTATTCCGGTATCAGTCGGTCACCTCGAATTAGACCTACTACAACAGCCTAACTTCAGTTTATCGTTGCCGAACTCGTATCTTTTCTTATTATTTTTAAGGAGAAAAGTTGTGTGGCATGACGGCTCGAAACTTCCCATAAAGTTCCTGTACACCATAAAGAATATTCTCAAAACTTTCAAAGTAAAATTATGCTTATTGTTAGTTTTCTATCTAAAAAACGGAGCATGAGAAGTGAGCAATGTGTGATGTATTCAGGCTGATTTTGGGTAAATAAAAGGAGATTCCAAGTAGTTGGCAACACTGGTCTCCTCTATGTATCCAATTGCCAGGCATGAAAGATCGATTATCGATATTTCCCCCATTTGAAGCCATGGTAAAGAATCGATAATTAAGGTGTTCGTTGCGAATATCCTGTTTGTTGATCCTTTTCTATAGGTTTAAATGGCAGATCAATCGATAGATCGCAAAGCACGCCACGCCACTGAATCCATCTTAAATATCGATTATCGGTCAGGCAAAGCTTATCACCGTGCTGCTGAATCGATTGTTTTACATACGTTTTAATGAAGAAAACAGTGTTGCCAATTTGCATGAGTCGCCACCGAGTAAACCCGTCTGATAGTCTGTGTCTGTTTAAGACGAAATAACTCGAAAATTCTTCTTGCCATAAATTAATATTTATTATTTTTTTATTATTGAACTTGAACCTCTAAATGGCGTACTACGCGGTCTGAGTATGATTATTTAATTTGGATTAAAATGTGACCTCAACCTTATTTATTATTCTGATTGATTCCACTCGAGCTGCCGAACGCTGCTGACCCGGACGACTCCCAATCTATTGGAAGGCAGAAAGCCCATGGATTATACTGCCGTGCTAAAGAAGAACGCCGTATGAACAGTCGAGAGTTGCCAAATTTCCTTCGATAAAATTTTTATTGTATAGGAAAGTTATGAAAATTTTGCTTGGGAAGTTTCAGGAGCTTTAGGTGATATTGCGAACAAAATTATCTGAATAATTGGAAGAAAAATGTTCATAAGTTTCCCAGGAAATTCGTGTTTTATCAAAGGACATTTGGCAACGCCTAAAGGTTCATACGGCGTTTCTCCTTAGCACGGCAGTATACTGCCATGCTGGGAAATAACGCCGTATGAGCCTTTGGATGTTGCCAAATTTTCACTGATAAAACACGAGTCTTCTAGAAAACCTGCGAAAATGTTTCTTTCAATATTTCAATGAACATTGGTAGTAATTTGATCTAAAATTGATCTAAATCTCTGGTAGTAATTGTTTCTTCCAATATTTCAGTGAACAATGGTAGCAATTTGATCTAAACTTTCTGAAAATTTCAAGGAAAAATATTCACAAATCTCCTTAAGAAATACTCATTTTTAGAGGGAAATGTGGCAACGTCCGAATGTTCTTATGGTGGTTTTCCTCAGCGCGGGAGCACGGTGAACCGTGCCGACTCTTAAAACATCGATAAAGACGCTAATCCGTGGTATCACCGATTAAAAAAATTACGTTCGTATATGCGTGACGACGTTTTAATATGTTTGACGCGGCGTGCTATGATTTAAAATTCCTAACGTGCACTTCGTGTGTTTATGTGTGCAGTTTCTCGTCGTATCGAACCGTTCAAAATTAGTCTGTTTTTGACGAAGGTTCAGAATCCATCCATGAAGGAAAATTATACGAATTATCGTGAATATTTATCGTCCAGTGCTCCTAGTATCGAAAAATTTCAGTTTTCAATGTTTGTATGAATTCCCAAGGCTCTTAGCAACCAGGAAAATAAGGAAAACCGTAAAACTCATCGGGAATTCAAATTTGCGGTAAAAATCTCTTAAAACTTGGAGAATTAATGAAGAATTGAAGTGCCCTTATCGTGCAAGGAATTTTGGCTTTCAACAGTGATGCCGGCCGAAAGTATATTAACCTTTGATTGCTTGAATGATAAATGCCGAATTCTGCCGTTTCCATTCCCGTGCTAACACTGTACTTTTGGAGTAATGTAGAGAATCTCGAATTTCGAAAACGCTATAACTCTTAATTGTTTGGATTCCAAGGACATTCAAAAAATCATGCGTAAACAAATTATTTCAATAACTAAAAGTAAAATCAAAACAAAATTGGCGCATAACGTAATACTTTCAGGGGCAGAGGGGGTTTGGAGTATACGTTTTGGTGGAGGGAGAAAAAAAAGCTCAGCAAAACAGATTAATTCGATTTTTAAACAAAATCCAGGATATTTGAGGAGCAAATTATGCGTGGGCGTCAAAAGAAAAGAGAAAAAGGAAATACGATAAAATTTCAGTGAGAAGTCGTCCTGCAGGCTGTTCACTCAAATTGATAAGACAAAGCTATATGTAGATAAAGACGACACGTAATTGATTAACTGACGGCAACCCTCTAGAGACCATATAGTTGGTCCATTATTTTCCCCCCTTAGTCGATTTTAATTACCCGTTTCAACCTATAGGATCGCTCCATTTCTTCTTTGTTTTATTTGTCAAAATATTACTTTGTCTATCAATTTCAATAAACAGCTCGCAGCGTCATGAGTAGCAACTTGGTCTGCGAACGGGTGGGTTAAATGTCGAAGGGAAAGGGTCCGGGAGGATGGTATAAACAACTAAAGTAGCTCGTTATGTAACACTGAACCAAGTCCAATAGTCACGAATGTTCGCATTAAAATTGGGCTATATCAGATCCTCGATTCCGCCGGTAAGTCCGGTAGATAAAAACTGAAAATCAATCCTTTAAATTCCTCCTGCTCAATCTAATGGATTATATATTTTAGCATTTACTTAACGACCTCCTTTAGACTCTTGAATTATTCAAATAGGCACAATTTTTTCTTCTTCTTTTTCGTCCTGAATGTACAGGGTCATCCAAAAGTCCCGCACGGCCAGCACCAGTCATCATCTCTATAATTTTTGAACGCATTGAGATAGAGAACTGAAATTTTGTGAGTATTTTTAAGTCGAAGGAAACAACGCCCCCCCCCCCCCCCCAAATTATAAAAGGACCGTCTTATGAAGGAACAAGAACCCGGGCGGTTATAGGAACGCTGCAGGACTTTTTAGGATCACCCTGTGTGTGCTACCTGAGTACCCGAAAATAAAAAGTCGGATTTGACTGATATTAAATCAGATTTAATGTTCAAACTGAGCAAAATGCATTATTAGAGACTCCTGAGGGTCGCTGAGTCCAGAAATTACAGATACTTCCAAAAAATTCACGTTTTTAAAATTACAGCTCCGTAGCGTTATTTTAGAGGCCCACTGAGCGCCGACCGGCCGCTCAGTGGTCCTGTACGGAGCTGTAATTTTAAAAACGTGAATTTTTTGGAAGTAAAAATCCCAAAATTAAATTTTTAACTTAACTTATGTGCTTTTTTCAGTTTTTGAGGAAAAACAATTTCTTTTAAACAGATTAAACTGAAATTTCACATTTTTTGATTTGAACCAAAACCAGTTTTTTAAATTGTTCGTCTTTTTCCGCATCCAACGAGTGGTCGTATAAGCTGGGGAACCGAACGGTTCCGGAGTTATGATCGATTGAAGTTTCCGCTCAACGCGCGCCGACCGATTTTCGCGCGCAAAAAAGGCGGATTTGACTGTTATTAAATCAGATTTAATGTTCAAACTGAGCAAAATGCATTATTAGGGACTCTTGAGGGTCGCTGAGTCCAGAAATTACAGATACTTCCAAAAAATTCACGTTTTTAAAATTACAGCTCCGTACAGGACCACTGAGCGGCCGGTCGGCGCTCAGTGGGCCTCTAAAATAACGCTACGGAGCTGTAATTTTAAAAACGTGAATTTTTTGGAAGTATCTGTAATTTCTGGACTCAGCGACCCTCAAGAGTCCCTAATAATGCATTTTGCTCAGTTTGAACATTAAATCTGATTTAATAACAGTCAAATCCGACTTTTTTGCGCGCGAAAATCGGTCGGCGCGCGTTGAGCGGAAACTTCAATCGATCATAACTCCGGAACCGTTCGGTTCCCCAGCTTATACGACCACTCGTTGGATGCGGAAAAAGACGAACAATTTAAAAAACTGGTTTTGGTTCAAATCAAAAAATGTGAAATTTCAGTTTAATCTGTTTAAAAGAAATTGTTTTTCCTCAAAAACTGAAAAAAGCACATAAGTTAAGTTAAAAATTTAATTTTGGGATTTTGACCTTTAGAATCTTAAAATATGCAATTTTAGACGATTTTTCGTCCAAACCGGGCCTCAATATCTTGTTTCGTTCGAAAGATATCGAGGGTCACAGGTTTTGACTTCCGCCCCCCCTAGCGCCCCCCCAAAATTTTTTGGGGGTCTGAAAATTTGGGGAAAGAAGCGCTCCAGTATTAGTAACTGATAGACGAAGTTTGAATAAGTTTTAGTGGGGGGGCGAAAAATGTCGTTTTTGCATACGGCTCTTTGCAGTTTAGCTCGCGTACATTTATTCAACTTTTCGCGGAATTTTTTAGACCATGAAAAAAAAGGTGTTTGATCTTGCACTTGCACAGTGTAGCGCGCAGTGCAAATTACGGAGTACCTCTCTTCAAAGACCGCTAAATCTCGAATTTTCCTAATTAAAACACAGTTTCAAGATTTGAAAGTTCATTTTAAAATGAGCGTTAAACTCGTTAGAAACCGGTTGGAGATAGCTCTGTCGAAAGTTCTTTATGCATTGAAAAGAAAATCGGATTCATTGGAACAAGTAATTTTGTTTCCGCTTTCCCTGACTCGGAGCTCGATAGCCAAGATTTTCTTCACTGTAGGAATAAAATAAGGTGAACATTTTGCAATGGAATGATTCAGTCTTTCCCACCTAAAATTTTTCCGCGTAATCATCGCAAATCTTAGCCAACAAGGTTCTCGAAAAGTCCACAATTTGGCAACACTGCTAACTATCCGAATACGCAGACATCCGCGTCCGTCGGGAACAAATAGTAATAGTAATCGGAGCCTGGCCGCCTGGCGATCGCTGCAACTTACAATAAGAAATCCATACTGCCTGCAATTTGTTGTGTATGCAACATGGACATCCATTGGACACGAATAGTTGCATCCAGGCGTTGCCATTGAAAACCCATAGCGCCTTCAATTTTTTCCTGTCGGAGGTAACTAAATGCGTTTTGTCAGTGCAATGGAGGATTTGCTAGCAAATATTTTATTGCTTCCTGTAACTGTGCTGAAAGAGCTGATTTCGCGGTATTTTCTATGTGTTTTTTTTTTTTTTTTTTTTTGGTTCTTTTTTGTATTATGGGATGTAGTATCAAAATAGGTAAATTTGAAAATGCGATAATGCACCGCTTAGTGATGTCATCTGGCGGCATTTCCCATTTAAACGCATGTATTTTAGCATATTAGATAATTTTGTCATATCTCCTCGAATAATTGTTCAATTTGTGAACCAATGATATCCTCGTGTTCAATTCACTCAGTAGTTCCTGCACTTAAACACGAGATTCATCAAATTTCAAACACCTGCAAAGTCTCCATTGCTTGTCGTAGTTGCGCAAAGACATCGCGATTCTAGCATAGAATAAAATTGAAGAAAAAAAGTGAGAATAATAATTGATATAATGGCGATAATGATTACTGATTAATAGATTGATTGACTGAAATAATTAATTGATTCAATGGCGATAACTTTAATACTTGATTTTATCTCGAATGACGTAGTCATCAAATCAGTATATCGTTTCCCAATGAAGATAATTTAGGTCTTTCCTGCGTTTATTGCGGAGTTTCTATACAATAGAGTGTACACTCAAGCATAAATCTAGAGCTTCGTAAGCAAGCTTGTCCCACCTCCTACGTCAAACGCAACGCGATGAGCTGATTTTACCTTTCCGCCCAAGCGTGCTGATTAAAGCAATAAAATGCATTTGTTTATTTATTTCGCCCAATGAAGCCAATGAACCAGTCGAATCATCTGAATGACGCGAGAACTCTCGTCCCCTCCCGCCTTTCGCCAGGAGTGAGAACCAATTTCGCTTTGTGTAAGAACTTTTTTTGCGCAAGGTTATCTCTACATGGGTTGAATCCCGAGATTTATCTGAGATTTTCATTCTCTGCAATTGCTCATCTTTGATACAGTAACGTTGCCCCTCTTTCTCGTCTTTTTTTTCTCTCTTGTTTATGGTCGCCCTATCTTCCTCCTCCTCCCCCCTCGTTGTACACGTATCTGTATTTATTTATAATTAACTCCTGTTACGTTATGAGCTGGAGAGATAGACCGCCTGTCAATTGATTTTCATTCATTTTTGTACTTCAATTTAATGATTCGCTCATTTTCACTGCTCGACAAAGTCTCGATGCTTTTTCAATTTTATCCGAAACAGTCCCTAGTTTTTTTTTTTTTTTTTTTTTTTTTTTTTTTTTTTTTTTTTTTTAATGCCATAAGTGCCCCCTGTGTTTTTCAGCCAGACCAGTCGCTGTCTTTGAAATACAAGCACAACGACGTATTGTCAGAAGTTGCAGCAACTGAGCTCTTCATCTCTATTTCTATTTAGCGTATTTCCCGGAGGAAATACACTATTGCTTTTTTAAATTTTGGGTCGGTGCCTTTCTGCATAGTTCCGTATTATGATAGGGTAAAGTCCACTCCATAGAATTTTTTTTTTTTTTTTTTTTTGTTAAAAATTGGAATTTACCCAGAAGTTTCTACGAATTTTGTTTGCTAGAGGTCGCGTTTGGTGGGAGTTCCTTTCATTGAGGTTACCCGAAACACAGTTCAAAAAGTTAACGCATTTTTAAAGTGAGATAGAAAATCCGCGATCTTCACCCTTGTATTTACTTTCAATGCTAAAGTGAGGGCATCTGATCTTCCGTCGTAACCTGAAAATGGGAAAACTGATTCGGCGTGGACTCTAACAAGTTCCGTTCGAGAAGTCAGAAAATATTTCTCAACCGTGAATACTTCGGCAATCTCTATAATATAGCTTTAACTATGCGTCGCAACTTTCATTTTTCCATCTGAAATCCAAGGCATTCTATTCCTCTTCGGAATCATGGTTTTAATCAAGCATTGATGTTTTAAATTTCGTGACTGAAACGCGTTAGGCGATGTGGAAATGAAGACTGAATAAGAAAATTCTCTTTCCAGGACTGTCTTCTAATCAGTCAGAGTCATGCACAATGTGATCATGAACAGCTGCATTCGAGTGCACGTGCCCCATGGTTCTGCTGTGCTAAGTAAAAACGCCGTATGAGCTTTCGAATGTTGCCGAATTTCCTCTCAGATAACATCACTTTTTGAAGGAAGTTATGAATAGCATTCCTTGAAATTTTGGGATTTTGTAGATCAAATTACAAATGAAATCCTCCGAAAAATCGAAAGAGGAATATTCACAAATTTTGATGAAAATTCGTGATTAGTCGAAGGAAATTTGGCAACACCCGATTGCTTGTACGACGTTCTTCTCCAGCATGGCTGAGATCTCTAACTTCGCATTATTTCTGTTCAAGGGATTCAGCGTGAAAATTTCTCCAGTGTTTCCACATTTTGGAGCATTCAAGAGTCAGAAATTTCCCCTCCAAAAATCTTAAAATACAGGGAAAGATTAAGTATAGTTTCGAAATCCATGAAAACTTCCCATTCTTCACGGGATTTTAACCTATTTACCAGGGGCGGATCCAGCAGTTTGGCAATACAGGATTTCCTTCATTTAAACCTATGTTAAATGATCGATTCTTATCGAAGCACCTGGCCTGGCCCCTTCAAGAATTTATCCAAGTCCATACATTTAAATGGAGAAAAACAATGTTGCCAATTTGCTGGATCCGCCAATGCTATTCACGCGCTAATACATCATGCTCCATGAAACGCGACTCATTTTTCCGTAATGATTGTTGTCTTTTCCACTGTCAAGTTTGTCGACTTGTATTTGCCAACCCTCCGTCAAGAGAAATTGTTTGCCCTTCAATTTTGCCATTCTATCGCCCTCATCTCGGAATTATAGTTTGTTTATCTTCCTTTTCAGATTCATTTAGGCCTCTTTTGATTAAAACGGGACCAATTTTTTTTCGTCTTCAAAACAAGGAGGCCTGCGCGTTAGTTTTGTGGTAGAATACTCTAAAGTAATCAATGCTTATCAACGCACGTGCATTTCGTTCCTATCTCTGAATCGAATACTGTTTGTCAGTGGTCCAAAATAAAACTAATCATCGTTTAGTCTCTTTTTTGTGATAACACCCACCATCTACCTCCTTTTTTCAGCCCGTAAAAAGGAATAAACTCATACTTAATTCAGAACAAAGAGTGATTCGCCGTCCAAAATTAGTTTGTTTGTCCTCAAAGAAGAGAGTCGAAGGCGTCAATTGGGGGGGGGGGGGGGGGGGCTCTCCTTTTTCCGCCTTGCCTTAGAAATTTTACCTTTTTTTCGGGGTAATTAACAATTTGGTTCAATTCGAGGTCACTAGAGACTTTCCAAGTTTAGCCCCCCCCCCCCCCCCCCAGATTCGACTGAAATTGTGACTCGGACAAGAGGTAACTCCCGTAGCAAAATTTTGCGTTGAAACATTATTTTAAGTAATTTACGTTGATTTCTGGTAACGAGGTGTCTTCTTCTTCTTGCTGAAGACAAGGCGTTTCGCGTCTCTTTTTACGAAGTTTGTTTGTTCTCTCGTTTCAGTATCTTTTGTATCTACGTATGTAACCTTCTCCGATTTTTTATGTCGATCCCTTGCCTATATCGCGTCGTCCTATTACATCTGCGCGATTTCCCCCTCCCCTCTCCCGCCCGACTTATCAGAAAACTGATAAACTTTTCAGAGTTCGATTTTTGCAGAGCGATTTCGGTCAAGACTCCGCAACCTTCCCGCCGCCTCAGCATGCGTTCTGCCCAGTGGCGTGACGTGCTTTGCGATATATCGATTGATCTGCCAGTTAGACCCATGGAAAAGGATCGATAGACAGGGTGCTCGCAACGAACACCTCAATAATCGATTTTTTCACCATAGGTTCAAATGGGGAAATATCGATAATCGATCATTGACGCCTCTCCACTAGTTCTGCCCTTTTTCTGCCCTCGGGCAACGGATTCGATCAGCGTCCCGAGTGGTTCTCGAACTTCCATCGATGATGCTGTGAAAGTCCCTCCGCGTCCAACTCGAAAGCAGTTTTCTGGTTTTGTTCTGTTTTGTTTCGTTCTGGTTTTTTGCGGATATCAGCGGAATTTTGTGCCACTTTCCCCATGTTTTCCCGTATTTTCCCCTCTTCTTTCCTCCTCTATTTTTATCCGAATTTCGAACCAAGTAAAATGTTCGCGGGTTCGGTTTTCGACGTGAGCGTCCTGGTTCTTGTCATCTATTTTTTCTTCTCTAAGAGGTGAGTATTCCTGTTCAATAATCAAGATCGGTAGTGTTAGCCGGAAAATGCATATCTTGATCCTCGCCGCGATCCGCGACGTTGCAAAATATCCGCTGTTTTGAAATTTTTTCTCAAGAAAAGCAATCGTTTGTTAGTTTTTAAAATTCTCGCCGCATATCGTGCAATTGGGGGATATGCCCCCTGGCCGCTACGCGGCCCAACCATCAGCGGTTGCTTCGCGCCCTCAAATGCCAGCTTTTCGGGCCCTAGTGACTCGGACTAAATAGAGCGGGATTATCTAGGGGCTATCTTCCATCAGTAGCCGCACATCACCAGGAAAATCGGCCCGGTTGATCTTCCGAACAAATTGTAACATCGCGAATCGGAATACGTGTTTTTTACTCTTTACTTAAACCATCGATGAGCCGCGTGTTGCATGTGATAGTGTCGTCGAGTCATAGATGTGTGGAAGGAGGTCAGGGTCAAAAATTTGGAACGAAGAAATGCGGGTCGCGCATAAAAACAAAAAAGAAATTCCTAACAACATTTCGAAAACATTTTTCAAAAACAACGAATGTCCCACTTGAAAAGCATTACACATCGATGCACATACGTGACTTCTTACGATCCATTTTTGAAGAGTCTCCAGTTGAAAAATGGGAAAACTGGTGGAGCTGTATCAAAACTCAATCTCCAGAAGAATGCATGGAATGAGCTTTTTTTCGGTCTCGAAAAATCAGGGGAAACCTCGAAATGCTCTCAAATTTTTCTCAACTGCGGAAAGCCACTAAAAATGCAGAAAATATTGCCATTGACCATTGACAGACTCAACAAGCCCATCCATAACCTGGCGGGAAAAGGTCTCAGAGCCGAATGAGAGGAGAAAGAAGTTGAAAATACAGATGAGAAAGCAGGAGGAAAAAAGAAAGAAAGGACGAAGGAAATAGAAATTCTACTCTTCTCCAGCTTTTTCTCTCTCTTTATCTTCATATTCTTCCTTTTCCTCTTCTCTTTCTTCTTTTCCTCCTTTTCCTCCTTTTCCTCTTCTTCTTCTTCTTCTTCCTCCTCTTCTTCTTCTTCTTCTTTTTCTCCTTTTTCTCTTTTCCTCCTTAGGAAAAACTTAGGAAGACTTACACGAAGTCTACTTGAGTCCATGAATTCCCCTCCAGTAATAGAAAATGCTCAGCTTTTAAAAAAGTTATGTCGCAATTTATTATTGAACCATTCATCTACGAAATTGGCCAAGCAGTTCAAGCTCATGAGCCACTAAAGTCATGATAGATGAATGGAACCATAGCTCAGCAGATCCAAGCGCTTGAGCCAGAAGCCAGCAATTTGGCAACACTGGATTTCCTCCACATAAACCTATGTTAAATAATCGATTCTTGTCGGAGCACCTGGCCCCTACAAGAATCGATACATTACCATAGGTTTAAATGGGGGAAAACCAATGTTGCCAGTTTGCTGGATCCGCCAATGGCTTGAGCCCTCTTTGTAAATGGTGTAACTGCCGTTGTTTAGGAGGGTTATGCTTGTTTACCACAGTCCAGCGCAGCCAGCCAAGGGACTTCCGCTCATGAGTGTGACGCCCGTAGATAAATCTCTTTTACGAATACGAAGTTCGTCACTGTCCGCGTTTTTGCCTAGCCATTAAATTGCAGGCGAAAACTGATGCGCGTCGCAGAGTGAACGGAATTCCACATAGTCGACAGAGGGATGTTTTTTTTTGGGGGGGGGGGAGAGGGGGGGTTAGACGTACGTACGTACGTACGTTTAAACCCACGTCCCTTTCGTGACCTTGGAGGCTACTGGTTCATCCTGATTCTTGACCAATCCCAAACCAGAATCTTGTTAGATAACGATAGATACCTATACTGCCGTGCTAAGGAAGAACGCCGTATGAGCCCTCAGACGTTGCTATATTTCCCTCAATGAACCTAATTTTTCTGGAAAATGTTTGCATATTTTTTTGTCAAATTTTCCAGACAATATTGTTTGCAGTTTAAATATCTGAAAATGTCAAGCGAAAAAACGCATAACTTTCCTTAAAAATGCATGTTGTATCGGGGGTAATTTGGCGACTCTCGAATTTTCATACGACGTTTTTCCATAGCACGTCAGTAAATAGGAAATCAATTATTAAGAAATTGATTTTTAGAAAATCGATTTAAGCATGAACAGTTTATCCGTGAATAAGTGTTTCAACACACTTTCGTTGCTCCCTTTTTTGCCTCTGTCGTGTGTATATTTTTGTTAGATAAGTCGATCTCTTTAAGGTTTAAATTTTTAATCAATCGGTCCCTTCGAAGTTTCAATTTTTTTCTGAACCACCTGGAGCAATCAAGTTATTTCCCCATGCTCAAAATATCGATCCAATTAGGATAGCCTCTGAATCTTATCAGCGATTGAGAAGGGGGGGGGGTAGGCAAATCCCGTTTCTTCAGAGGCACATACGTCCTCTGGTATAAGATAAGCCAACGTTACTGTAGTTGCCGGAATGAGCTCGCCGGGATCCTGGATTCGGGCGCCAATTTAAAAAATGCGAGAGTTTGAAAGAGGGGAAGAATGATCAAACTCTTGTGTCTCAAATTTACAAAAAGAATGTCCTTTTATTAGCTAAATTTGTGAGGATCCTACTCAACCTACACTCGAAATGTTGATAATAATTTAGCCGAAATGCCACTCACTAACGTGCACCTCAAGGCTTAAAATTGCAGGATACATGTAAGAGAAGAGGAGGAGTGAAGCTGGGCGAGATGCTACTCACTAACGTGCACCTCAGCACAGAGGAAGAGAAAAGAGGAAAGTGAAATGGACAGAGGGCTCGACGAGATGCTACTCACTAACGTGCACCTCGAGTCGAGAAAGATTTAGGAAAGATGAGAGAAGAGGTGACCCTCCGGAAAGGAGAGGGTGATGAACAATGTTTGGCTTAGAGGGCTATCAGATTGATTTGAAGCTATTGGAAGACGATCTCGACATTCATTGCAATATTTTCGTTACAAGAAAAATTAATTAAAATATAAAATTTACAGAAATGGATGTAGGAAAATTTCCTACAGACGTTTATAGTAGTTTAGAATTTTTTACAATTTTTCGTTTTGGGTAAATCTACGGAAAACCCTGATTTCGCAGTTATCTTCGAGAGAGAAAAAAAAGGAGAAACAGTATTCCATTTCTTTTCATTATTCAAACAGCTGATGTACCGTCACCGGGCGTCGTGGCGCGGTGTCGCCAAGCCGTGACACATTTGTCGCTATTTTGGTCAACAAAAGAAGTGGAAAAACTTAAAACGAAGAATGAAATTCTTCGTTACAAATCTCCTCCTTTTCGGAGATGAGGAGACTGCTGTCTTGAAGCTTAAAATATAAATTTTATAAAAGGTATACACAAAAAAATTGAGATAAACTACTTTCAGCTTTTAGGGCAAAATCCCCAAGACAATTCACAAAGTTACTTCATCCTGAACAAAATTACGAGAAAGATTCTATGAGAAAAAAGAGAGGAATATTTCTGCATGATTTTACAGATTAGTTACAAAAGAAAGACACATGACAATGACATGAATTAGCATGTTAGGTTGAAAATTAACAGAGGATTAACAACGAAAACATCGGCAGAAAATTTAATGGACACAAGCAAAAATCAGAAAAATACAAAACTGGCCATTAATTGAAATAGAAACCAACCAGAAGTTTCCCTACGGCCAAGGAAAAAAAATTGTTTTAGTTGAGCTGACCATAAATACATAAACTAGACCCGACCCTTACTGCAATAGTTTTACTGTTGGTTTTTTGTCTTCCATGTGTCTGATAATGAATCGTTCCAATTATCAAATGACTGAGAGCATCATAACGTCCCATGTAGACAACAATATCTTTGATTGAGATTTTGCGAGAATTTTCACAGCAACCAAACAATAGCTCAACTCGAAAACTTGTTTGCAGAGTCCTCAAATACGGGAGATTGGTCAAAACACCTTCTTGGCTAGTCAAATCCATGAACCTAGCAATTCATATGGTGGCCAATTCTTAATTCCACACAAAAAATCGGACTCCCAAACTACAAAACTGAGTTGAGACACTGGAAATTACAACTGGAAGAATTCTACGTATTTACTTTGTCAGACTACCACCACTGACACTAAGTAACTCCCATCTCAAATTAAAAGATTTGCCAGGTTCATTTAAGATTCCTCAAGTGATCTTACATATTCTTATTATTTATCAAGACAACATTCCACGACTGTAGGTAAACCCTAAACCCTACTTTAAAACCAACTATGTGCAGAACTACATCTTCGGGGTGCGCAATAGATATACGCGGGTCAAAGCTTCACTTTAAGGCTATAATGTAGCGAAATTTCAAGAATACGGAAACAGGTTGTCAAAAAAAAATATGCTGGTCATTCATAAAATGTCAGGTTCATAACTAAAGTGGATCAGCAATTCTACAATCTAGCCGTTGGTGCATTGACATCACAAAACCGTCAATTCCAAATTCACACCAGGCGTCACAAAAAAAGAAATATTGCTTGTCCAAAACACAAATCAATGAAACCTACTTAAATCATCATACATTAAAAATTGACCCAACACTGTTCCAAATTTCAAGTGATAAAACGCATAAAAAGTAATCATCTTATTCAGAAAGAAAATAAGTGGAAAACATTACCACCATTACATTTAACGAAGTAGTTCGAAAGAATTTAAAATTTAAGGATAAAATTTACAACCTTCTGTGAACATTTTCTAGGGCGTGCTTCAAAGCTCCTGCGGGTTTAAAAAAAAATAAATCATATTTTCCAAAAAGTACAGAGTTGGTATCAAAAATGATTGGTTTCAAAACTTTAAAAAATTCACAGTTTCAATGGTTTCAAACATTAAGTTTCAAAATTCGTAGAAAATTCAAAATTAAAATCTCTCGTAATGACACATTCGCGTATGCCAGACTCACAAGTTCAGCTAACAAGACATTCAGGGGTACAAATTTAGATAAGGTTCAAAAGAAGTCCCAGTTCGCGGGCTGCCACTTTGTAACGAGGCAAATCCCGTTTCTTCAGAGGCACATACGTCCTCTGGTATAAGATAAGCCAACGTTACTGTAGTTGCCGGAATGAGCTCGCCGGGATCCTGGATTCGGGCGCCAATTTTAAAAATGCGAGAGTTTGAAAGAGGGGAAGAATGATCAAACTCTTGTGTCTCAAATTTACAAAAAGAATGTCCGTTTATTAGCTAAATTTGTGAGGATCCTACTCAACCTACACTCGAAATGTTGATAATAATTTAGCCGAAATGCCACTCACTAACGTGCACCTCAAGGCTTAAAATTGCAGGATACATGTAAGAGAAGAGGAGGAGTGAAGCTGGGCGAGATGCTACTCACTAACGTGCACCTCAGCACAGAGGAAGAGAAAAGAGGAAAGTGAAATGGACAGAGGGCTCGACGAGATGCTACTCACTAACGTGCACCTCGAGTCGAGAAAGATTTAGGAAAGATGAGAGAAGAGGTGACCCTCCGGAAAGGAGAGGGTGATGAACAATGTTTGGCTTAGAGGGCTATCAGATTGATTTGAAGCTATTGGAAGACGATCTCGACATTCATTGCAATATTTTTGTTACAAGAAAAATTAATTAAAATATAAAATTTACAGAAATGGATGTAGGAAAATTTCCTACAGACGTTTATAGTAGTTTAGAATTTTTTACAATTTTTCGTTTTGGGTAAATCTACGGAAAACCCTGATTTCGCAGTTATCTTCGAGAGAGAAAAAAAGGAGAAACAGTATTCCATTTCTTTTCATTATTCAAACAGCTGATGTACCGTCACCGGGCGTCGTGGCGCGGTGTCGCCAAGCCGTGACACATTTGTCGCTATTTTGGTCTACAAAAGAAGTGGAAAAACTTAAAACGAAGAATGAAATTCTTCGTTACAGGGGGGGGGGGGGGGGGGGGGGGGCTGCCAACTAGAATAGTTTATAATCATGCTCGCACCATTTATTTTTGTACTTTAAATGTGATTGTGCATGAAAAATGCTGGACAATTCTTCAGACGTTCCCCAAAAGAGCTTCATTTTTCATCCCTAAGATCCCCAAAAACTTGTAATGCAATCTCAATAGAAACTTTATGACTTCCTTATTTTGTTAATTGATGTTTTATCCATTTTCTTTTTTCATTAGATTTTCCAAGATGGTGGATGTACTGACGGCTCGATTTCAAAACCAACTGGGGAATCTACTCAACGGTGATAGTGTCCGCAGCAGAGTGAGCGAACCGCAAGATCTGTTCGATGCGTCAAATTTGCCTCACATCGCTCGGCTGGCCAGAGAGAAACACAAGCAAGAACAATTAAAAAAACGCGAACTCGCCAACAAAATCAGCTCTAAACAACTTCTTAACATCAAAGAAAAGGAATGGGGCGTTTTTTTAGCCAATACAAAATCCAATGTTGGACTTAGCTGCTCTGCCTGTACTCCAGACTCAAGAGTAAGTATATTTAATTACTCTTCCTCACTGGTTAAATCTATCCAATCCAATTATTTTTATAGTCTTCCCATTATTCAGCTTAAATCCAGAGATGTCTTCTTGCCTAAAATTTTGAGCTGTAATTTACTCTTAAGCCTCAACATTGGGACATCTTAAGAGAATTCTACTTATTTGCGAGTTTTTTAACTTCAGATCATTGTGTTTAATTGGTAATAATATTTAAATCCTTGGGTGTTGGTAGAAATAATGGACCGCCATTCGTGTCTCTAAAAGAGAAAAAAATTTTGGAAAATGTTAAATAAGTTTAAGGTGGTAAATTACTTTTCTAGCTTCCAGGTGTCAACTTACCAGTTTGCCTCTCAAACACGTTTTTCGCACAGAAAATCACCCCTCTCCTCTGTGCATGCAAGAAATTATTGGGGAAAAAAAAAACTATAAACAAGCAAGAGATAATCCAGTGTAAATTCTGAAAGTTCACGTCTGTTTACAATCTTCATATTAAAGCAGATAATTTCTTAATCCTAAATCTTTATTGATTCATTGAAATTTCGTCTGTTCCCAGGAATCATTCAAAAGCAAAGACGATCGAACTGCAATGCTAAAGAATGTCTTGACAATGCGAGATCCAAGCAAAGACAGCGGATGGCTAGCCTACTATTTTAATCACATTTATGCACTGTGCAGTTCAACACACCATGATTATCCCTCGGTTTCAGAAACGGTAAGCCTTGCCACTTTAAGGGTTGTAAGACTGGGTCTGTAGGGCCTGCAAAACGGAATTTGGCAGATGAAGTAAGATCGGCTGTGCGGGAAACCTTTTCATTTTTCTCATTTTATCACCATATTTTTCACAGGAACTTTATTTCCACTAACTATATTACTTGGAAGGGAAAAAATATAGAACTAAAACATTATTGCCAGATTGTGCTGAAAATTCTGCACTTTTTCTTATTTAAATCAATGTAAAATGTTCAAATCTTTTTCACAATTTGGCAACTTTAAAGTGAAGTTGAGAGAATAGATCTAGTTATTTTCTGTGACTTTACAAGCCTCCATTACCAAAACACAATTCTGCAATTTACGCAATCGATTTATTATTTGTGGACCAATGATAGCAATCCTGACTGATGTTGTTTTAAAAAAATATTGACTATTCTCTCAGGATGCTCCTCATCAGGGGTGCAAAAAAATGCCTAATTTCGTGCTTTGCAGATTGCAGCAAATCAACGGTTTAAGTCGGCAATCACATAACTCGGTTTGGGACGTCGTAGACTTCCTGTCATATTTTATTTTTTAATGGCGATTCTTTAAAACTGCTGTGATTTTTCTTCTCAGTACGAAGAAAATTCTGCATAAACATGAAGGAATGATGTTAATTTGTTCTCCTTTACCAAAATAACATAGAGGCGGAGATTTTCAGACACTGCAAACAAGATAAGTGATTGCGGACTTACGCTGTCGAAATGTACAACAAATCTTGGCAGATGACGCAAGTTTCAAATATGATGCCTTTTTTTTTTTGCTTTATATTTTTAAAAAAGTAAGGCTATTTGTACATTTTGTTGTTTGTTTGCCATAAAATCAGTATTTCTTCCATGAGGCAAATTGGAGAGGCAATGAGACAAAAACGCTGGTTAGCAGCAAGCAGTCTGCTTTTTGTAGCTTTTTGCAGCCCTGACCTGGCCTTCAGGGATAGAAAAATGAGACTAGCCAGAAGAAAAAAATCTCACACAGAAAGTCCTGAGGGTTTTATATATAAAAAAGAGGGGGAAAAAACTGGAAATTCTTTCCATTTCATCTGTAATTCCTCTCCATCCTCAGAGTTTTTTTGACCATTGAATCGAAAGTTTCTTGGGTTAGCATCAATGTCAGCGATAAAAATTGTTATTTTCTTATGCATTCCAGTAGATGATCGACCACAGAATTCAAAACGTCTTATCATTTTGGCCAAGATATTGTGAGAAAAGCTGGAGAATTTTTTCGTGTGACATCTGTGGACACCCTGACATTTACTAATAAAGTTTCTACTGTTTCTGATGAATTCTCATCTGATGATTGTATTTCAGGTTCTCAATAGTGATCAAATCCAAGAGGCTATTGAGCTCTCCGCGCATCAAATGTTGGAAGATGAAGGTGTGAAAGAACCTGATGAACAGTTTTATCAAAAAGTAATCAACAAAAACGCACAAAGAGCAGCAGCAATTCTCCGCGGAATGCAAACAACAGTTAACAACTTAGTTTTCAAGTGAGTCCCCCTGTCAATTTTTAAGAGTTGAAACAATGTCTTGCATTTGCATTGCTTTCACCGTATTTTTGGCAGGTATGGAAGATTTAAACAAATCCTAGCATAGCATTATTTACTTATAGGAGAGATCCAATCGTAAACTCTTGTGCAGGATATGAAATTCTCATATGTAATGTTCTCATTGTCACTGAGAAGTACCACTTACAGTTTTAGAAATGAAAGGAGTCTCCGTAACTGTATCGTTGGAGTGATGGAGTGGTTATTCATCATAATGTTAATCAATCATTTAAAGGTTGTAAAATAGTGCTGGGTCCATACTTTTTTGCGGGGGAAATCATTTTGGGGGTCAATCATTTCATAAGCAATGTACCTCCTCTTTCAAGATCGGCTTTTTCTGTTGTCCTCTCTTTGCAATAGGGCCTTTTATTCATCTGGAAACCAGCCCCCACTTAAAAAATCAAATGTTTCGTCCTCAACTGCAAAAAATGGTAATTACTGAAGACTGTTTATGTTCAATTAAGAGAGTCAAATCGATCCGGTCAGAAAATGGAGGTGCTTACCACTGAAATGGCCAGCTTCAACGTAGCTATTCAGTGAAAGTTTGTATTTTCAAATTGAAAGACTAATATTTCCTTACATACTTCATTAGACCTAAAATTCGACACTGTACATGTAATTTTATCAGGGTTCATTACGAAATTCCTCCTAAAGGCGGAAGCTGGAAATTGCTCTTCTGCTTATCATGAAACTATGGTCCACAATAAATCTCCCCTCATCCCTGTAAGCAATCCAAATGAATGACCGGCAAATTAATCATCAGTAATGATCAATCATTATTGAGGCAATGTGGTATAATGGCCACTAGCATGTTCAAAAAATTCCATCAACAAGAAGGAAAAAAAAAAACCGAGTTTAATTGTTGTGAAAAATGAAAGTATAAATCAACCCTCTCCTTTCTGGGGGAAAAGGTGTAGGAAAAACCAATGTACACACTCAACTTTACATAAAAATTATAATAGCTGCAAACAAAATTTCAAGCTCCTTATGACTTTAACCTCTAAATTTGTTAACTTTTTAAAACACCAAACCGCATTTTCTCAGTTCAAACCTTATTGAACTCAGTACTGTTTGTTAAACTCAATTCAGTCGTTTGCGAGAAGAAATTAAACGTCTATCTGTATAATTTTCAGGATTGTTGGTTGGTTTGCATACAAAATTCTATCAAGAGCATTCTCTGGCATGGTAATGCATCCGAGTCAAATTAAAATGTTAGAAGCCGCCAAAGCAAGAGGTCTTCCCATTGTCTATCTGCCCCTTCATCGGAGCCATTTGGATTACATAACTGTAGCACTTCTCCTTCAGTGCATTGATTTCAAAGCTCCTCTAGTCGCAGCGGGTGATAACCTCAAAGTCCCAATTCTTGAGTGAGTATGAATTCAAGCTAAATTGAAGCTTGATCTGAAAATGATGATTAAAATCAAACCTGTTTTGACTAAAGTTGACTGTTTTTGGTATGTAGTCTGAAAAACCTGGAAAGTCAGGGAATTCATGGCGGCTCAAAAAAGTCTCAGAAAGTCAGAGAATTCTTAGGAAAAATCTGAGAATTTTTCATGTACTACATATATTCAGCAACCTCAGCTGGTGCTATTCGAAAGTGAAAACAATTTTTAATTGCCTTTTTCCTTTTTAAATCTCCAAAAAAGAATATTTCATCTGAAGTCTCCTAAAAGTCACCATGATTAAAATAAGAAAAGAATGTAAGTGAAAGTTTTATTTAAAAGTCAGGGTATTTGGAATTTTTAGAGTCAAAGAAAATTTCAAAATTTTGAAAACCGTGTAAAATCCTCAATGATTTGAGTCTCGTTTGCATTATTTTAAAAAAGTGTTATTCCGACGTCACTAATAAAGCGGATACTTATCTGTAGAGATAGTAATAGGCAAAAAGTTCAAAGATTCAGAAGCGTTTGCGAAATTGAGGACCTGGATACTAAAAGAGCCCTTCTCTGTTAGAGTTTCAGAATCGCCACCAACAATTTTTTCTTTTTTTTTTGAGAGGAAATTACTGAATCACTGAACTTGCGATTTATACTGAAGATAGCATTGAATTATGAAGAATATTCTATTAAATTTCCATCTCGACACAAGTATTTTCTGTCCTGCAAAAAGTAAAAATTTAAAAAGAAATTATGTAACACCAAAACTGAGAAGTTACCTTTTTGCGGTCAATTACAACACTCCTCAATTACAGCAGATGAAAGCTGTGTTGCATGAGCGGAGTTGTTAAACAATGAAATAACCAGGTTTTTTTGAAAAATTGTTTGAGTCCTTTTTTAGACCAATTTTTAATATTAACCATTTCCCTGAAAGTTAATGAGAATACAAAATTAACGGCCATGAGGTATTTGAACTCAATCTACGCTTATGTCTGCATTTGTATTTTTTTTTCCTATCCTGTCTGAACAATCTTATTTTTATCTTAAAATTAGGTGGGCCCTGAGAAACAATGGAGCATTTTTCATCAAAAGACGAATTGATCCTGTGACTGGCCGCAAAGATATTTTGTATCGTGCTATTTTATGCGCCTACATGACTGAATGTCTGAAAGCTGGATATCACCTTGAATTCTTCATCGAAGGAGGTAGAACAAGGACAGGGAAGCCCGTGATTCCGAAAGGTAACAACCGTCTTTTTTTGTGCTCAAAGTGTAAGTCCTCAGGTCACATGAAATACCTCAAAGGGGAAATGGATTTCCATTAGCGTCTTGGGACTAAAATAGTGAATTGTGAGGCAGTTTTTAATCTTGCGTCGAAAGCTGCTTTTTCATTCTCTTTTTCCATCACATGAACCGAGTTGATCAGACGTGATCCAACAAACATTTTATAATAGTTAATTTTAAAATTAAATTTAGAAATTGCTCTTTCTTAATATTCTGAAGTAAATTGTTAATAAAGAAATGCCAAGGATTCTCATCATTGCAGCGAAGAAAAACGCTAAAAAAGTCACAAAATTATTATTTCCTGAATTTTGTGATCAATTTAATTATGAATGCATTTTGCTCTGTGATGCAGATGTGCGCAGCATGTTTTGCAAAGTGACATCTTTTTCAAGAAAGATATATTTTTCTGTTATTTTACAGGTGGTCTGCTGAGCATAATCGTTGATGCTTACTTTAAAGGAACAATTGAAGATGCACTACTGGTTCCAATCAGCATTAATTACGATCGTCTAGTCGATGGAAATTTCACTCGAGAACAGCTTGGAGAACCAAAACAACCAGAAACACTTTGGGGCACTATCTCAGCCATTTTCAAGACCATAACATCATTTTATGGGTTGATGCGTGTTGATTTTAATCAACCATTTTCATTAAAGGTATGTGAGCTGTCACCTATCAAATTTATTAAAATTGGCCAGACTATTGAATTGGAACTTTCAAAAATGCTGACGATTTTTGATACTTACTAACACTTTATAGTGGTGACATATGGGAGGGAAGTAAGAATGTAGAGAGGGGGCCTTTTACTTTTTTCTCAGGGAATTTAAGTGAACTTAAGAGCGATTTTCTCTAATTTAACGCCCTTCTAATTAGTTCTTCCCTTAAAAATCTGATATATTGACTCAATAGCATAGATGCTGACTGGTAGTAATACCTTTCTATTTTTGTGAATCACAGCTTTTGTTGTAGGATAGGAAATACAATAAAATATCTGTATTCTAACTTTAGAATGTTCTTAATTATCTCTATTTTTTTCTGCTTTCCTCTAAAATCAGGAGTTGGTCAAATCTTTTGAAAGGCAGATGAGCTCCACAAATAAAGGTCTGCATGTATTACGACACAGCAGCTCATTTCATGGAACAGTAGAAGTTTCAGAGGATCAACGCCAACTAGTCAATTCAATTGCTACACATATTGTCTACGGTACGTTGAAAAATTTTCTACTGTGATCTCATCATTTTGAAATTTGTATCGCTTAAATAATGTGACAAAATTTATCTGCTACAATCAAGCATCACCTCAAAAACTAAATTGCCCTCTAAATGTGTCTGTAAATGTCAGACTAGTTCATATAGTCCTGATGGTGCTAATTTCATCAAGCAATTCTCCTAAAAGTAATTAAGAGAATATCTTTTAACTTACCTACAAAATTCTCTCAATTTCTTATTAATTTATACTCATTTCATGATGAACTATTTTTATTTTTATTTACTTTTTTTATCTTTTATTTTTTAATTTTTCTTTTTCTTTTAAATTTACAGATTGTTGTCAATATATGCCTGTGATGTCAACGAATGCTGTTAGTTTTCTGTTGCTTACTAAATTTCGAAATGGTGTTGAATTACAAGAATTAGCCAAGGAACTGGACAATTTACGACAAATACTTGAATGGGATAATAGAAATATAGGTTTTACTGGCTCTTCTAGTTTTGTTATTCAACATGCGGTGAGTTTAAGCCTTCCTCTATTTTGTTCTGCCATTGAAAGTGTTTCCACTTGAAGAATGGTTTAAACTGGTTTTGTCAGTCTTGGAAATAGAATTTCAGATTGCAGCAATTTGAGGACTCTCAGAATTTAAAAAGAAATGAAAGAAGAAGGGGAAGAAGAAAAGAGTCCAAGAGAAATTTTAACTCTTACTTTGTTTGAAGCTCTTCTTCTATCTTGTTAAAGGGTGCTCTCAATCTTTCTGAAACAGAACGTTTATTTTACCCTCAGAGCAGTTTTTTTTTTTAATTGATGATCTTATATGCTGTACTCTCAGGCTTTGATCCATAGTGTTTCAGTATTGATAAACTTGATATAATACACACAGCTAATGTAAAATCGAAGTTCCAAGGTCATAACTGACTGCTCAATCGATTTCTAAAACTTATTTTAAAGGCTTAAAAATGAAACTGTTGATTCTCTTTTGATTTTCCATAGATATAAGGGCCAATTAGTAAATTTCTCTATTATCTTTCCAGGTAAAACTCCTAGGGCCTGAGTTGGTTGAGCAAAATCAGTCCAGCAATGATACAGCCATCATAAAACCAGTTTTAGCCTTGCCAAGCATCATTGAACTCTCGTATTACAGCAACACACTTGTACCACACTTCATCATGCCAGGTGTTGTTGGTAAGTCATCTCTATTATTTGAAACACAAAGCAAGCTTGCGAATTTAAGAATAGAGGAACCCAGGATTTCTTTGCATTAAAGGGTTTTTGAATTAGCAAGATTTCGCATTATATAGAGCATTTTTGAGGACAACTCAAATTAAAGATATTTTATTTAAAAAAAGCTCTCTATAATCAGTGTTCAGCCCTAGCAGGAGCATAAAAAATGCTTTGCTTTCTGACAAACCAGCAATAGTTTCATGCTTAGTTATACATATCAACTGGCTGTAGACAGCTAGAACCCAGTTCAGTATTTTCAAAAACATCAGATAGCACTAAAATGATGACATTGATATGACACAAGGCATGGCATTAAAATGTGATCTTTGAGATGTGCTACATATCTGTCGCTGCTGCTGAAAGACTCAAAGAAAAAAATTGATTAACAAGCAGTTCAAGATGCGAATACATCTACACGCAAATAAACGATCTCAAACGGGCAGAAGTTGCTCCTCTTATTCCTCTTTACATTTTCCTTAAATTTTTTTTGCAGCCACCGCATTGTGCTCACTGTTAAAAGAACAATTTGAAACCGCCAGAAGTCAGGGTGGAAATTCGTCAAGGCCAACCACCACTCAGTTGGACTTACTGCAGCATTCATTGAAATTATGTGATATTCTACAATTTGAATTCATTTTCACGAAACCCTGTCAGTACCTGGATACTATCGTCATCCAAACAATAGAGCAGCTTGCCACCCTAGATATTTTAGCTGTTAAGCAGGTAAATTTTCATTGTGAATCATTTGAATGTCACGAACCACCTATGGTAAATTCTCAACACCATTTGCGCAAATTTTTTATGTTTGTTGCCTCGTTTCCGCCCACTTCTACTAACTGGAAATGAATATCAATGGGTTTTACTCGTTTTGCATTTTAAGCCGTATCATGAATGGATTTGACATTTTGCGACAAGTATATGGTTGAAAAACTCATCGAAGCAGATTGAATAATTATTCTAAAAGGAGTTCTAATTAATCCTCTTCAAACACCAAAAACAAAATATAAAACACCAATATCCTTGTGATTAGTTGAAAAAGCTGGAAAAGCTTTGAAAAAAAGCTTTGTTGAAAAGCTTTCCGTCAGATCTGACAGAAGCGGCACTCGCTTGCTCTGACTAAACTGACTGTCATAACACTAACAAAAGCATTTGCGGATGAAAAAATTTATTATTGTAACTATTTTTTTCCATGTACACTAATTTTATCGATGAATTTAAAGTTTTTCTAATTTTTACTTAAAATTTTCCCATCCCAATTACATAAGCTACAAAGCGTGTTTGAGGCTCTACTTTTAAAATACCACTTGTAAACAAATTCACCTATCAAACATGGTTATTCAGAGCAAGATGAATAATAATGTTAGTTTTCCATTTTGAAGTCGATGACATAAAGAAATAAAAAAAAATCTTAACTGCAACATGTTCTAAACTCTCTCATATTGATTGTTATGTCGTTTTCTTGATCCAGGAATTATTAATGGAAGAAGAACAATGGAGTCAGAGGTTTGCAAGGCGGCTTGAAGAAGAGGATGAATATGACGATTATGGAGGTGATGAATATGATGTTGATTTAGACGACAACCCATCAGTCTTCAATATTGGAAATAAAATTACTTATGAAGTGAGTTTCCAGCAATTCCTCTCAATTTTGAATAATTTTATACATAAAATATTACTTGTGGGAGTTCTCAGCAGTACATTTTTCAGAAAAACAGTAATCCCCCCATTATTTTTAACAATTCTATACTCAATGTAATTTTTCAAATCATTTTTTATTTTTGAAAGTTTTCATCTCTGCATTTTTGAAGAGGAATATGTATCTATGGGAATTGTTAATGAACATGAGAATTCAGGGGTACTTTAATTTTCACGATATCTCTTTTCAAGCACGTTGCATTAAATCAAGTAATTTAAATTTTTTTTCTTTTTTTCCTCATTATCTCTTGCAGACAAAAAAAACGAAATCTTAAATAGTCGTGATGTGTCTTAAGAATATCAATTTTGACATTGAAGCACCCAAAAAGAAGGCAGAATGAAAACAAAAGTACTTAAATTGGTCGATGTCATCAGCATAGCAGAGGAATGAGTTGGCTCAAAAATTTAATCTTCCACTGTATAAATAATCTTCCACCTCCTGTACTAGTTTTTTCATCCTGTAGAACGAAACGTTCCCAGCAGAATGCAAACAAACACACAGAGGAAAATTCAACAACATTTTTCATTAGGAACCACAATTTCTGACTCTGTTTAGAAACATCGTATGTACCATTAATTTTCCTACGCATACGGGTGTTTTTACGGATTGGCCATAAATTGTAGTTCCTACTTGCAAAATGAAGACCAATTGATTTTGTATTAGGCATGACAGAAAAATGCCTAGGGTTACCGTAATATGTAGGTATCATTCAAGCTTAATTTATCATGTTTTATGTCTCTTTTACAGATAAGCTTATCTTCAGAATCAATTAAGCATTTAGATTTCTATCGGAACATAGTTGCACCTTTTATTGAATCGTATTCAACCAGTGCCAAATGTCTGGAGTCACTCGCTGGCTCCCAAAACCAAGAACAAGCACATGTCAAGAGCGTTCTTGGGGAAATTAAAACACAACTTAGTCAAGGAAAACTGAAATTTAGTGAGTATATTTTGCTACCCAGTCTCATTAAGACTGCAAGTAAATCTGTGAGGATGAAAACAGACAAACTCGAAATAAATGCCCAAATTCATCAAAGATGCCTAACTTTTTTAGAGGCCGATTCACTATTCACGCATGAAGAATTTTAAAAAAAAAAAAACAATTCTTTTACAGCGCCAAGATTCTCTTTAATTTGTTTGAAAAACTACAATCAGAGATATCTGTTAAATGCCTTCAAGGTGGATGAAGAATGATGAACGTCACACATCTTAAGATGGCAGGCAAAATTAAGATGACCACAATTCTTTATCCGCCTTAAAATGCCTTTTGTTGGAGTTCCACTCAGACTTTAAAAAAGCCAAACTATTTTAAGTTTGATTCAAGACATTATCACGTTATATTGATAGTGAACTTCCCAAACCATATATCTCGGTTTGTGACGTTGTAGGCTTCCTGTCGTACTTGATTTTCTAAATGATAAATTACTCAACATCAATTCTTAGAAACTTCCATGATTTTTCTTCTTTGTGCAAATTCTAAAAATACTTCAAGGAGTGATATTGATTTGTTCTCCTTCACAAATATAAAACAAGAGCAGAGATTTTTAGAGAGATGCTAACGAGATACATGGTTTTGGAGTTTCACTGTCAATATATCCTTTCAAAAAACATGCTATAGTGAGAAGCTTCAAAGTAATCTATGTTCTACTGCGAGATACTTACCTGCCTCACATTTTTTCTTCGTGGTCTTTCTTTTTTGAAATACTTTCCACAATGTGGTATTAGTTTCTCTATCCCATCAGCAAAGAACTTCACAAGTTGTTGACGAGCCAAAAGTCTTCGTTGAGATAATATGTAATAAAAAAAAGTATGACTTGGTATTTTTCTTTTGACTGATCTGAAAGAACATATGTCTGATTTCTATTTTTATTTTTTACAGACGAATGTGCAGCTGTAGACCAGATCAAAAACTCGCTAAAACTCTTTGAAAAATGGTCGGTCCTGGAGTCATTTACTCAAGACAAAATAAAGATACTCTATCTGACAGAAGAGTATGATGATAAAGCTAATCTAGAGCCAATAATTGAACGAATTATGTGTTTCAGATAGCCGATCTCTTCTTTAATTTTTTATTTTTGTTAATTAACATAGAAATTTTGTTTTTTGAGGGTTAGTTTTCCAAACAAATCGACCAACTGAAAAGCAATTGTGATCTAAGTTATTCTATGAACTGCCATGAGACGGCTTTTATTTTATTTCCAGAATGAAAATACCTCACCAAATGATGCAAAGCTAGCTTAATTGTTCAAATATTTATCAATAAGCAAAAACGAAATGTCAATGAATTTTTCTACCTATTAAGGGTTTACAAAATTTATGATTTTGGGTTAGTGCACTTGTTATTTTCTCATCAAGATATGTCATGATCCTGAAGATGAGGCCTTAAAGCAATGAAGCATTTTTCGGTCCCTTTTTAAAGATTTCACTCTCTCCATTCAAGGGGAGCCTTGAAAAAATGTAGCTAGTTATCATAAAATGTAGACTCGTGATAATGTTCTCAAGTGTTTCCCCAGAAATGAGATCGCATAAGTTTTTTACTTTTCTGATTCACTGTTTTCTTATGCTATCAAAGCATAAACCCAACGATTTTCACTTTTATAGAAGGTAATTTCTGACCGAAGAAAATTCAGGGAACTGGAAATCTGACTGAAATTTCTATGCCCCTTTCTCTTTAGGGTGTCAAATGAGACTGTAATTTTATCTTATTTTCCTTGACATCTGAAAGCAAATCTTGCAATCTCGCAAATTCTTGATTCTTACTCTGTTAATTAAAACTCGCAGAAATGGTATTGATGAGTTCTTTCATACACAAATGAAATAACTGACGCATCAAGTTTTTTTCGTTCTTTTTATTAGTCATGATAGTAGAACTTGAGTTACATTTTTCACAGCATTTTTAGGTTCTTTTGTTTAAAAATTTCTTCTTTTTCTTCTTCTCTCATCAGGTGTTTCTTATATTTTCTCAAACAGCGTAATTACTTTTGAATCGTTTTTTATTTTCTTTGTGAAAAACATAATTTTTCTCACTTGTATGGAGCGTTCCTAAGCTCTAATAATGTGCCTTATTTATTTATTGCATTCTTTTATATCTTTGAAAGTACTATAGACTATATCTGCTGTATCCTAAGTATGATCAAATCATCCACTTAGAAAGAAGGAAGAAAAGAAGAAAAAAAAATTACACAACTTTTGTATCATGTAGATAGTCAACTGTGTCTGCACAATTTTTTCTCATCATAAAAATGTATCGTAGACTTTAATTTTTTTGGAAGATAAATTTTCTCAGCCCTCCCGCAAAACATACGCATCAGTGTCTTAACCAGAAGCGGAATGTAAAATTTGTGACAAGAAAGGTTGTAAGTAAAATCAGGGCTGTACCAATTTTAAGGGACACAGCCAGCATCAATTTTCTTCTCGATATGTTGAAGCCCGATTTTTAAGCGTATTTTATGCATAGCACTTGATGAGGTTGGAGCATTGATTCATAAATGCATATCCTTAAATTAAATGTGAAAAAAAAGCATAAACAGAACTTGGTCCAAGTTCAATCTTGCTGGATGTTTTTTCCTCTGACAGCGTGTATGCCAGTTGATTCTTCCAGAATCTAACTTCGCCAAGAAGGTCTTCATTTTTCTAACTTGATAACATCAACCTCCAGATGATGATCAACTGGACGAGGGAAAATTCAAATATATTCTGTAGAGATCTTTCGGTAATGAAAGTTCTTCAATTTGTTCATTTTACGTCAACTCTGTCTCAGAAATTAATTATTCCCAGTTTACAAGGAGTATTTTTAGTCTTCAACTATGTTGGTAAATTACTGGATCAAGAGTTACATAGCCTGAGAGTCAGACCATATTTAGGGACAAAATTGTGACACAAGGCTTGACCACTTAAATCTGCACTGACACCAAAAATGGTTATCTGCCACATATTAGCACATGCTACAACGTGGCAGACGACCGTTATCCGTGCCAGCGTATGTAAGGCTTTTGATTTAAGTGGTCAAAACTTGTGTCATGAGTTTGTCACTGAACATCATCTCTCTCAAACACTAGTAATTGCACACTGGACTAACACTACCTTGGCAACAGTGATGAGCAGGTGAAGATTATTTAACTTCCTGAACAGGTGCACAGACATGAGTGTATTAAGTACATGAATAAGTTGTTAAGATTTTCAGCAAAGTATCGAAAGGAAGCTGAAAAATTTGGTAACTTTTTTATGACAATTACCCTTACTTTTGTTTATCAGTTACCATTATCAGTTTACTCTCAAACTAACTGGAATTAGGAAAAGATGTCGGAACTTTTCTTTATTTTCTGAGCCTGAATTTTGTTGGCAGGTTTGTTGTCGGCCGCAAGTTCAGGAATAAATTTAAACTTTGTTTTTTGACTCCTGATTAATAGTTTCCACGGTTTAGGAACCAAGGGTGGTTCGAGATGCTTGAAGAGAAACTCATCTTGCCTACAGCTTGAGTTTAGAATATAGTTCTCCCGACCTCAATTCGAATCTTGCGGTTAGGTATTTGCAACTTGCGACTGACCATAGCCAGCAAAATTTGGGGCCCGACCTAAAGATGAAATCATGACAATATCTCCCCCTGAACATTGAAAGAACATATTTGCGGAGGATTAATGCAGTATGTTGCTACTGTTTTAAAATGAATTATAATTGTTACTCTATTTTTTGTTACATTAAAATTCATACACAAATTTCTTATCTCTTTCTTTCATTTTCGTATTATTCTCTTATCTTTTTAAGGGAAAATAAGTGAAAAAAAAAATAACACAAATGACTGCTTAAAACCACTGTGAACTTTTCAGAGTCCAGTTTCAATTTTTTCTTTTACCTCGATTATTAAAAAGAATTACAAGTTAAATAATAGAGGTAGTAGTTTATTCATCAAAAATGCAATACATAGACATACATATACAGGTAATGTTCATGAATGAAATAAAAACATAGAATTTAAAGCAGCGTTTAGAAACTGTGAAGTCCAATGTCAGCTACTAAAAAAGCCTGTAATAATGTTGAAAACTCAAAAATCCAGGGCAAAAAAATTACACTGAAGGTAGTATCCAAAGATAACGAGGATGTAAAAATTTTGAAAATTAGGTATTATTAAGGCAATGATTGGGTTGTTTGCATAAAATATCTCCTTTTTTCTATACATATAAAAAAAAAAAAACTCACCCTCACATTGCCCTGCTCCATACATGACTGCCATAAGTAATTTCAAAAGCAGGTAGACCTTAGATTTCTTAAGAAAGAAAAATTCTAAAAACTAGTCATTTCTGTTAAATTATGACACTTGCTCTCATGTTTCTGCAGTTCTGTTACTGATGCAGTCTATTATAATGTGTTTTGAAAAAAATAAAAAATTGAGAAAAATACGACAAACTAGATCTCACTCAACAGGAAGGAACCAGCTGGATCACAGCATTTTCTAAACTGTTCAGTTTCTTTTGTGCTTTAAAAAATACTGAATTTGTGTAAGTACATATACAGGAATAAAATTTATACGATTACTTTCCTTTAAAATTACATTTTGTAGAAAAACAAAAGCTACTTGCCATTCGAGGCACTTTAATAGAAAAAGACAAAAATGCCTAATTTTTACAACACTGTAATCGAGCTGGTTCCTCTATTAGAACCTTCCAGCATGCAAGTCAGGCCCTAATGATAGATATCATGATGAAACTACAAACCCGCAAACCCCTATCTAAGATAAGAAGGCACTGCGTATGTTCTGTCACATTTTACCTACTTTATGTTATGACTCATAATGGTCCAAAATATTTTATGTGCAATTTTTTCATGATCCCACAAGATTTCGTGTGATTTCTCTGCACTAATACTAGATTTTTCCACAACATTTAAAAAAAACCATGAGGTAGGTCATGCTCTCCTTAAAAAATTAGCAATAGAGATTTTGAAATGCTGCATTAGAGGAACCCACCGGTTTTTGTGCCTAGTTTCACAGTCAATTCTTATGGTTTGACTCAAAGAAGATTAGGTACCTATTTGATCCCAATAGTCATCAGAACCCATGAGCATGCAATGTGGTCAATTTTTGACATTTTACTTGTTGCTTTCCACTCATCACTGTTTTTTTTTTTTTTTTTTTTTTTTTTTTTTTTTTTTTTTTATGATGGATGCGGAAGGTACCAAAACTTTGAGTATGCCATAAACCCTCGCTCAATCTAACACTCTAACATCTGTCAACAATTCGAATTTTAATCACCGTCTCTAGATGGGCAAACCTACTATCCTGAGCAGGCACCTGTGCTTGTCACACCCCCTCCCCTCCATGCAAAACCTTTGCTCACCCACGCCACTAGCATGACCAGTGTTAGCGAGGGATAATTCTCACCGGCCGCACACCAAGTTTAGATTAGAAGCGCTTTAGAGTGGAGGACTCCTAGAAATCATTATAATAAAGCGGGGGAAAAATTGATAAAAGTAATACGTAATGTGCGATGGTCAAGGTAGGAGGGGGGAGGACTTGAGGAAGCGTGATGATGGGGATGGTGGGAGATCGATAATTACTGGATTTCAATATAGATGTCGTTGCTGTAGCAACTACTTCGTTACGGCGGCGTTGATTGGAGGCCTGAAAAATAGTCCCCGGGCCGAATGAATTTTCCCGCCGTGTGTATTGTTCCGCTCGGCGAAGGAAATACGTTGCGAGCCGCCGCTGAGCAAAAGCATTTACCGCCGCGCCGCGCCGCTAACGCATCCCTGTAGTTTCGTATCGCAATTCTGTGAAGCAGTTAGAAGTCGTTTACGAATTCGCTTCGGCTCGAGAACAGTGAACTTTCGGTGTTGGTAGAGTGATATTAAACAGGTCGTGAACTCGCTTTGATCATGGAGAAGAGGATAGCTTTGGAAAAACGCGGTCGAGACCCTAGTGAGGTGAGTGTGTGCATTGTAATAAACTGTTGTTTCCTCATTCAACTTTCAACACAAGGTTATGATCTGAAGACTCACTTTGGAGGAAAGTTACTTTCCCTCCGAAGTGCACTTAGACTTTTGAAAGATTTAACCCCCCCTAGTATGTTCCTAGGCCTATAGCTTGTCAAATTTCCATCATGTCACCCCATAGATCCTGCCTGCAAGAGCCCATCAAAGAGGAGAGACTAAGATCAGCAGATCTGCTGAAGCAGTCACCCTTTTAAGCTTCACTTCATCCCCTACTTTCAGATTTAAGACTCTACTCAAAAAGCTAATTAACTGATTAAAATAGCCAAATGTTCATGCAAGTATTCTGATGTCCAGGGCCCCCCCTCTCAACAATTGGATCTACTTATTTTCATGTCATGGGCCCACTAATTCCATACCTACAATTTTACATTTTCAGCCTACGAAGCCTCCTCCGTCAACTGACTTTCCCCCGTAAACTTTTAGTCCACCAGTCAGGTCAACACAGTCTTGCGTATCGCTGAACTTGCTTAGTAGTTTCAGGTCTCGCACTCTATTCGATGGAGGATGACCTTACACTTGCATTCATGACTTGTCACTGACTATTTAGGCTGTCCACTATACATCATCATTAAAAACTATCAATCTGCTTACTTTTCTCTTCAATGGTTTGGTTTCCTGTCCCAAAAGTTCACCCTCCCAGGTCCCGGTTGAAAACTTCAGATCCCATTTTACTTTGAGTTAATTCAGTCAACCTCATGCCTCATTTCTCAGATACCATGTTAGTAACAATTAGTGCACGTTTTGTAAATCCATCCTGCTCAATTTTCCCATTTATTGCAACCCACATGTTTTCTTTCACACTCCAGTCGAAATTTCAAGTCTGAAAGTCATGCCTGTTGACCACTAGCTCCCCTTTGTTGATTCTACAGGAGGCCATGATAGCTGTTGTTTACAAACCAGCATGATTTTATTCATGCGAAATTCCTTATCCCCGCGTGCATGAACTGTCATTTCCTCTCCCCTCTTTAATTTTCCAGGCGTATCTACGAATTTCGGCTAGTTTCAACTCCCTCTGTTCGTATTTTTTCGTTCCGTGAAGTTCGTTACATTACGTCTCTGATGCAATTGAAGGGGAAACTGTGGCAGCCATGTTAGGTTGATTCTAATACGCACTTACTTTCGTCCTCCAAATTAGAGCACCGACGAGCTCGTATGCATCACCTTTCCACTCAAAGGGCAAGTTCTAGTAGCGGAATATGTCTCGAAACTGTCAGAACTGAACTTAACATCGACTTACTTTAATTTTCGATCGTTTCAAAATGGTTGTCCTCCGCCAGCTTGGACTAGTCTACGGACGTAACACGTAACTCAATCTGTTTTCCCGTCATTTTGCGGGGTCCCCTCGACCAGGACGAGGAACTGCGCGGGAGCGAACCGATGTCCCCAGAAAGTAATCCCTCATTCAAGAGGAAAATTTTCTTGCCGTTTCGATTTCTGCATAATTTTTCTAGCGGTTTTTGCGCGGAAAAAGTCGAATTTCCGCGAATATCCAACTCGGCTCATGTGGCGGCAAGATTTTAGCGCGTGGAAATCACGTGACTCTAAAGGTTACGAAAGCGCGCCATATTTCAAATTTGCGGCAGTTTCGCACGTTCCGGTTCTCGGCCCTCAACAACCCATGCCCATGGCCCCAGCATGGTTCCTGGAAAAGACGGTGTGGGATAAACCCGAATCTAGGAATTCACTCTAGTCGCTTTGTATTCTCCTTCTTTGATCCTTGAAACGGCATCTGACCAAATTTTATTCGCTAATGTGATCCCGCATCGGAAATCAAAAAAAGGAGGGTTATTATTAAGAAAATGGTCCTAGCAGTAACGGCCTTACAGAAAACTTCGAAAAATTTCGTTTATCCTTCCTGGGAAACTTTTGCAAATGTTGAAAATCATGACACAAGGAGCCCATTTTGGGTACCTTTTAAATTTAAATTCCAAATGGAAAATGTACGCGAGGGAAACGCTTAAAAAATTATTGAAAGATATGCTGTCTCGGAACACAATATTGATGAATGATGAAGGAATTTTAAAATAAAAAAATCAGAATTTTTCGTAAATTTTACCGAAATACTGTTCAAAATGGGTCTCCCTAAATGTTATTTTTTGAAGCTTTTGAAGAGTGATTTTTAACAGATGTTGTTACCGTGTGTACTTATGTTGAAAGACTATTGCAAAAATCTATTCAATCATACTCATAATCCATTGATGTGAGCTAGTTCAACCAAATTTTTTACTTAAGAAAAGAAAATGACCTTTTTGTGCCCATTGCTTAATTTAAAGGTTTTTGCTCTTTTCATTTTTAATTCTAGTGACGAATAACCGATCTTAAGTACTAATTGAGATATGAAAGGTATACTATCATAACACTCTTCAAATGAAGTCATATGCACAGCATTTGGTAAAAGGCAGAACATAATTTAATTTGTTAATCATTTATTTTTGCAGATCAAAGAATTGAACTTGGACAACTGTCGGAGCCCCAACATTATTGGTTTGACTGATGAGTTTGTAAATTTAGAAGTTCTTAGTCTTATCAACGTTGGATTGACCAGTCTGAAAGGTTTCCCTGTCCTGCCCAATTTAAAAAAGGTATGTAGCATAGCACTTGATGATTAACTCGATCAAGCCTAGCTTTCACAATTCTTCAGATTGTGAACTTTGAAGAAAAATCCTTTCAATTTATAAATCTGGTTAATGCTGGGAACTTGATTTTTGTCCATCTAATTTTTTATAGCAATCGAAAAATCTTATCCCTGCTCACATGCTACAAGATAATTCATAAATATTAAAGCACAGCTGAAGTTGGTAAAAATCTCAAATTTAAGTAGTCCGTGTTAAGTGCTGAAAGAAGAGATTTGATTCACAACCTTTACTTAAGATTATCCTTCTCTTTTCTCATGCTTGGATTCATCTTGATCACTAGATAGAATCATTAATATGTTTTCTCACTACAAAGGTCCTGGCGACGGCAGTTGTGCCGAAAAGCTTTGACCAAAAATTATAATCAATGAAGCACGAATGAAGTTTTTGGAAGTAAATTCTTGCACATTTTTTAGCACTTTGGCTACACACCTACCTCACAAGTTCAATTAAGTACCTTTACCAATTTGTTACAAATTAATGAAAGAAATGCAGCCAAAAGGATGCTGCATTTTTTTGCCATCTTTTGAATTCTTAATTGCTTGAACTCCTAAACAGCCCAAGGTTAGCCAATCTCAGTCTAAGCTCATTTTTTATTGTTGTCTTTTAACAGCTGGAATTGAGTGACAACAGAATTTCAAATGGATTGAACCTTCTCCTCACCAGTCCTAAGTTGACAAACCTCAATCTAAGTGGGAACAAAATCAAAGACTTAGCTACTTTGGAACCTCTCAAAGACTTCGAGCATCTCAAATATCTAGATCTTTTCAACAATGAGGCAACCGGAGTTGACAACTACAGAGAAAAAGTCTTTGCTCTCATTCCAAGCCTTAAATATCTTGATGGGTAAGTCATACTGAAATGTTGGTTTTCTTTCTTTCTTTAAGCTTCAGTGCAGGGATGTACAGAATCCTTGATCTTGCAGGTGTATGGAATTGTGGCCGCAGCAGCTAATCGGCTTTTTTTTTTCTTCTTTTTGAAAAAAAAAATTGTCTAGTGCATGCTAAAATGCTACATACAGAGGATGTCTCAAGTCAGAGTGTACTTTTGATATTTTTGTAAGTATCATAGTATGTCCTGAATAGTGGCAGCAAAGAAGCTGTCTGCTACTGACTGGTGGAAGTTACAGAGTTCAAATCAGGTGACTCATTGCCATTGAGTGAGGGCAGGTTCTCGATAGTCGAGAAATCAGTAGATTTTTGTGATAAGATTAACGATTTATTGAAGCATTAACATTGAAAATGTGAGTACCTATATAGTATATTAAACCCTTTGAGGCCTACACATGAGTAAACTCGTGTTGCGACTGCCGGCCAGAGATTCCCCTCTAACTCACTCTATGAATGATGTATCAAGTCATACAGCGTATGTTTTCTGTCAGGAAGAATCTGCACTGTAACTTTAAGCTACTGCCGATAGAGTGCTGTGCCCTCTGGCGAAAAAAACCTAGGTCTCAAATTGTTAAAACAGACCAGCTGTAAAGTGGACTGGTTTAATCCAGTCCACCAGTTCCCTTCCTGGTCTCTTAGAAAAAACCTTGTAAGCCTCGTGGAGGGGGATACCATTGCACGAAAACATGATTCTTATTGACGGCTTGATTACAGGTTCGATGTCAAAGAACAAGAAGCAGATGACAGTGAAGCTGAAGATGAGGAAGTCAACGGCAACGATGATGAAGACGACAGTGATGGGGGTGAGGGTGAAGGTAATTCCTCAAGTTTTAATTCAGCTTTATTGCCTATCTAAAGTACAACTACAAAAACGATCATCTTGATGGTGATGTGCAAAATGTTTCCGTTACTGTATGTTTGAAAAGAATAATACTGGACATTTTTAATGAAAATCTCTCCTCTCATTCTTTAAAAATCGAAGAAAAAGTTTTTTTCCAGCACGGATTGGTTACGACTGAATGTCGATGCCGCTATCCATGGCTTTGGTAGCTGATGAGACTGAGTTGAATTAAGTGCAGTTAATGTTTTCTTTGGAGATTAGGGTTCCTGCATGCTTCTCCTTCTTTCATTGGTGAATCAAATTTTCTGATTGGTTAGAAAGAATACTTTCCTCTCAACGCAATTGTTTAACACGGTATTCCAATTATACTGCTCTATTGCTTGTCCAATGGGTGGAATCACATTTTAAAATAGCAAATAGTTCGATCATAGATGCACTGTAGACCAGATTTGCAGATCTATGGCTGGGATCTACGAGAGCAACTAATCAGCCTACTGTTGTATTGGAGCATTGGCTCTGCATCATAAGATTTTTTTTTTTTCAACATTGTAATTGTTTGCTTTCAGATGAGGAAGGTGTAGATGAAGAAGAATTAGTTGAAGAAGAGGAAGATGAAGATGATGAAGAAATGAGCCTAAATAGAGTTTATGATGAACATTTAGATGTGAGTCTTTCCTTACTATGATCCTTTTAACTCTGTTGTGTACATTTAAACTCAAAATACAAATTAACTTTGAACACAAAATATTTAATTTCTAAGATTAAAAGAAATGTTGAATAGACAGTGTCTGCTCTACTTCAAAAATATTAAATTGATTGTCAGATGGCTCACTTGGGGGCCATCTATGAATTTTGGATTTTTAATTTTTAAAACATTTAATTTTTTTTTAGAAACATTGCTTTGTTTTTAAATATTTCACTGACCTGAAAAGTGTCAATTTTCATTTTGGTAGCATTCCTGACATTAACAGAGCTTCTATTTTCAAGGATCGCCAGCAACTGATTTTCCACTTCATGCTGATCAGTGTATGAAAAGAGGCTGTGTAGGCAAAATTTTAAGAATCAGAATTTTGTGTCAAGCGCATTTGCATCTTCTCTCTAAATTTTTTATGTTAGGCTTAGAGGCTATCAACTCCAACAGCCACTGGAGTCAATATTTTCATCTGTTCCGATCCATTCAATATTGAGGTTAATAACATCACCTGACATTTGCCAAACAGGGCAATTAGTGAAAATGGAAATTTTTCCTTCTACCTCAACATCGAAAGCATTCTTGAGATGAAAATCATGTAAAGAAAAGGAAATGAAGGATTATCTGTTGGTCTTGAACTTTTAAACAGGACAAAAGTTAGTTTTTTAAAATTTTTGATGTTGTGGGGTTTTATTCGCAGGAGGAAAGTGAAGGTGATGATTATGAAGGTGAGCTAGATGAAGAAGATGATGAAGAAGACGGCATAGAAGAAGAAGAAGATGAGGGAGAAGGTGAAACAGAAGGAGACACGACGCAAAATGATGAAGGTAAGATCAACTGCTATTTTCAAAATGTTGTTGAAATTTAAATTTTGATGACTTCTCAGTGTATGGTGGCTTCTTACCCTGAGGAGCTGGTAATTAATGATGGGAAAAATTCTGAATAGAGAATAATACAATTTGCAGTTTTAAAACTTTCAGGCTGGAAGGAGGGAATGGAAAAAAATGGACGGATCAAACTAAAATCAGCTTAGCCACATCGGGTTTTTTTATAGTCTCGTCTGGTGTCCCGCCTTCCCCCTTAAATTTTAGGAGTCAAATTAACTTTCTGCATGCGCATCATAGAGCTTGAAATTTGCTGCGAAAGGTGCGTTGAGAAAGTTATCACTGCTTAGTGATGGCGAGTGTGAAAAAATCTATAGGGTGTGTCAACTGTCCTAGGCGCCACAATGGCCCAGCCCCCCCCCCCCCCCCCATTTTTAGGGGCAAGGCGTTCAGGGAAGGCAGAACTCTGGTCTCACTGTTAACCCTCATATGAGCAAACTAAGAGAGATTACTAGGCACGAGATGTGCTTACTTAAAGATCATATCATGAGCTTTCCATTTGCTAATTTACAGCAATACTTAGGTCACGAGTTCAAGTAGTCCGTCGGAAATTGTCAGTCCTTTCTCAAGGGAATTTAATAATGTAGAAATTTTCTAAATACTATGCTAAGCCCTTCAAATGCCTCATCTCAAAATGGCAGTGATATTTCTAACTATTTCTTTCTTATCCTCTTCTTTCTACAGAATCACCAGCAAGAGGCAAAAAGAGAAAGCACGAAGGCGAAGAAGAAGAGCCTAACGCAGAATGAGTCAGTGTCGTGGCTGAATTTTAAATCAGGTTGACCAATGTGTTTATGTATATGTTATACAGATAATTTAATGTAAAGCATGATTCTCGCCCCGAAAAATTGATCAGTTTAGGTAAGCGACAAACCCTAAATTTTATGAATTCCTCTCCCTAGTGTGTATATCTTTATTATTTTTCTCAAGTTTCAGTTCTGTTAGGGATTCCATACGCCTGTAGAGTGTTTTAGTGCTGACTGTGAAAGAAATGCCAGTTGCCAACTTTACAGCCAAGTCAATAAGATGAAATAGAGTTGACATTAATTTGGGTAGTCAAATGAGTACAGCGTATCCCTAATTTGTTTTGAAATGAAGGAATTGAATCTATCATCCAATCGTAATTTGACGAAACTGGTATTTCTGGAGATAATTTGGTTGATTCAGTAAAAATAAAAACTCTCTATTGTGATCTCACTGACCTTAATTGTTAACGAGTAAGCAAATCATTACTTGTTCAAAGGCTCAAATGATTTTTATTTATCTATTTTTTTAACAGGTAATGCCAATTTTTGTATCATTCAATGCTACGAGCCTGTAATCAGATACATGGTTTGCTTGAGGTCACGCCTAAGCAGTCTATTTATTCCTTTGAATCAATGATAGTTAAAAAATAATATTAAAATAAATTAGAATCTTGCACGGTCAAGTCAACACAAAAATAATTGATATTTATATTAATAAATTATATATATTATATATACATGTTGATAGTTATTTGTAAAAGCTTCAAATGTTATTTTCTTGAGATGTAAGTTATCACATTATTTTCTTAAACTGTCTAGATTTTTAGTAAAAAGAGAAAACCTAAAAAAAAAAAGAGGACAGATCCCTGTTTTTCTAAAATCTTCATTCAGATGTATACATGTATTGAGTCTTTTATATATGTACATATTTCTGTTGGGTTTGAAAGTCAACACCATTCTTGCAAGTTTCCAGGGTGTCTACAAAGTTACAAATCAGCAAAAATTGGAAAATCCAGGGAGAAGTTTTACCCTAAATTGACTTAATCTTCATATGTGTTTATATGGCCATTAGAACAAAGATTTTTCACCTTTTACCAGGGAAATTGAGAACTTCCAAGTCAATTTAAAACAAGTAGCAGAAATTGCTTCTTCACTAATGCACGCTGGTAGATCGTTGTTGAAAACAAAAATAAAATTTGGGGAAACAACGTAATGTGGGTGAGGGAGAAACCCAAAATAGTTGGGTATTTTTTTCTTCAAAGTTCGTAGGCATCCTGGTTCTTACATAGCTAAAGATAATTATAAAAATTTTAGAGTCCTGGCTCGTGATGATTTGTTGAAGCTCAGACTGATCGCTTGCCTTGCAATGAAAGCAGTTTGAAGCCTTGTTAAGTTCCTTCATTTAATTTGTGTATATTTTTCCTCGTCCTTTCGTATTTTGTATGAGCTAAAGAAAATGTCTTAAAAGCTAATCATCTAAAATAAATTTAGTGGTTTCCTCTTTCTTTTTTTTCTTCTTTTTTACAGTAATTTTTTAAATCTATCTTCTTTTAGCAATCTTCACAAACAAATCCGTTAGTCTCTGCTAAGTCCCCCTCAAATAATGTATTCTCTTAAGGAAATACACTATCTTTTCTTTTCTATTATTTATCTTAATTTTTACGAAGCTGACTGTGTTGTTGAAGATGATTTTGTGTACATTTTGTTGAACTGTGCTGTCAAATCAGTTGTAAAAAGATATTTTATCCTGACTTCTTATTTTTTATTAATTGAAGGATAATGGAAGGAGTGAAATATATTCAAATTAACATGTGAAAGATTTAATTTGTTATTTTTAGAGTGTTGTTTCTTGTTTACTTGAAAACATCGGAATGATGCCTAAACATAAATTTACATTCTAGCCCTCATTTTTCAACTCTTCGCTGTTCCAAAGGACACTAGAATTCAGTAAAATCTCACTGTATCAACTAGAGACGTTGATGAATTATCTCATTGGGTGCGGCAAGTCAAGGTTTCACCATGTTCAAATATCTTATAATAATAAAATAATTCTGAGTCCTTTTCTAAAAGAGCTTTGCAAGCCCATACCGGAATAAAGCTATGGAACCGTGATTTGAATTAGTTTCTGCCACCAATTTATACCCATAACTTGATGGTGATGGTTCGCTTATCTGATTAACAGACGGTAAATATTTTTTCTCCATCATAGCATTGTTCAACTTTTCATTTTTAAGGGTAATCAAAATAGCATTTTCAGTTTTTTGAGGTTGAAAGCTTTCTGCAACTGGAAGTAAAATCAGAGAATTAATTTACAGCAAAGAAAGGGTGCTATAATCTGATTTTTTGCTGTGTTGTTTCTGAAAAAAATTACTCCTAATGAAGAGTTGAGCAGCATGTAAACAAGCTCCTGCTTGCACAGAATATTATCATTTCCAAGTGTGTTAATAGGAAGTACAAAGAGAACTGAAATTGCATGATAAAAATCTGTAAGTATGTTTTCTATGTTTAGGGTTTTTTTTTTTTTTTTTTTTTTTTTGTAATCATTATCTTTGAAAGTAGTTTTCTTTTAACACTGTTCAATTAATGTTGATAATTCTCACGAGATCGCTAATGAGCATTTGCTCTTTTCCAATTTGGTAAACTATGTATGCCTTGAACTTTCACCATTTTTAACATCAGTTAAAGGATTATAAGAAATTTGTAATTTTTTTAAGCTCTGTACATAAATCCTATTGCTTTTAACTATTACCATTCTTATCCTGAAATATTTTACGACCCTTTATTTCAACCCTAAAGTATAACTTCTGAAGGCCAAAAAGAAGCTAAACCCTTTTTTTTCTTTGTTCATAATGTTGGGAGTGTTGATTTTAGTGGCCTCTCATTCATTTGAATCTGTTACATTTGCCGACTCTGCTTGCCAATAGGGTCTTACTATGAAGGTACTGTTGTCGCCAACAAATCAGCCAGTTAAGACAAGCTGTTGAGGTATTTTAAGTAGCTTTGTTTGTCTTCACCATTAGTAGCAATAACAACCGCATCTAGCATTTCTATTTTGTTAGGGTGTCAGTGGGTGGGACCTATTTTATTGCAGAAAGAACATGCACAATCTGGTCATGCTGCTACAATTAACTCTTTTATGCATAACAACTAAAACTTATTGTAAGGACACTGTAGAATTGTTGCTACAATGCTTAAGGGATTTCCAATTTCACCTTCCTCTTCTATTCTCGCATTAGTCAGGAGAAAGTAATTTTAGTATCAGTTTTTTGTATTGTGTAGAATTTGCTTCACTTAGTAAAATCAATCTGCTCTGAGCTTTCTTCATGTAAGCAGCCACTGAAACATTGAATAATCATCATTAATCAGCCCTTCTCCTCCTCTAATATAAAAGCTGATCAATTATGTTAGACATGTAGCGTTCAATTGAAGTTTATTCATCCAAGGTGTAGCGGAACTTGCGATCAAAATATTGCACAAACTCAGCACAGCGTTTGCATGAGGGATCTATTGCTTTATCAAGACTTCACTTTTTACCGACGCATCCTGTCCTATTCCCGTTATTTTTTATTCCTTCGGGCTGTTGCAAAGTTACTGTTTTCCCTAAAACTAAAAATCTTCCTAGAAAGGCAAACACCAGTTCAACCACCACTGAAGAACAGCTTACAGTTTTATTTCTGTTGAAAACTTAGTGCTAAAAATTAAGTTCATCTCCTATTTTGACATCCAAAATATTTTACTATACCTTGACTCGTTGCTGGAAGAAAGTTGGTAACTCTCAAAACCTAAACTAGTCCCTGACGCAATTTTTTTCCCCCTTCCTTGCAAAATGTGACTTTGCCTAGAGTGGCTACTGTCAGAGAAAAACTGCGTTCATAGGAGTGCTTAAGTGCTAGTGTTGTGTCTTGTTTCTTCAGCTAATCCATCAACAGGATCTGAGCAGCTTCAAATTATTATTTTTCATCCTGTAATATCCCAACATTGATCAATAAACTACAATTTGGAACTTTAACAGCCACTCCCACTTCGCTCCTGTCAGCAAACTATTAACATTGAGCATGTAGGTCTCCAAAGTACCGCAAAAATATTTTCGAAGCACCCACTTTTTTCCAAAGTGTGCCCATTCTATACTATGCTGCAGCTGCATTCATCCATCAACTCTAACCGGCAAAAACAAGTCTTTCAGAGTGAGGTAAGTAAAAAAATTCTTGACTCCAAACTCAAATGCAAAACTCAGTCCCTCAAAGGGACCTCGCAATCTGCTTTTATCAGGCCCTGCTGTTGCGTCAAACGAAGGAGGGGTCCTCAAGCTTTGTGTTAGACAGATAACGTTTTATCCAACTAGCGCAAAATGCAGAGTTACAGGAACCAGGAAGGTGAATGAGATTTTGCATCCAATATGTCTATAAAGCGTCAGATTTTTCCGGGGGGGGTGTTAACCGAAAAGTCTCTTAACTTTTCACTCTCTCTGCGGGGTGAGTTGGGTTTTTTTGTCAACGAAGTGATAATGATCAATGGTCAATGATCAGACTGATGGCCCATTAACTTTTTATCTCCACGTAACTGCCAGAAAACTCCTCGGGAAACCCCATGACAAGCAGGGCGCTCATAGAGCTCGTCTCATCGTGGTGCCACGGCGCCAGATGTACGGCACACATGTACGTAATCAGCGCAAGTCAAGCATACGCCTGTTATTTATGGGTAGATTAATCGAGAGAAAAATTGGATGAATTTTTGGGGATTTAAAAAGGTCTTGGCGCAAGATTTGGACCCAGAAAGAATATTAATTTGCGTCCTTCAGCCACATCCGACAACCCTGGAGTAATCAACAATTATTCACTGATACGTACTGTGACGTCATGTCATTTACAGTTGGTTTTTTTTTCAATCCAATGAAGGAACTAAAACGGTTTTGTAACATTTTCTTATTAGCTAATCAATTACATCAAAAATTATGATTTTAAAACTAAAATTCTAAGTCGAAATACATTTTTATACAGTTTCAAAATCAAAAACCATTTTTTTGTGGTGAAAATGGAAGTGAACAATTTCAGTTGCTCATTTGACTTCACCACTTAATCCTCTTTCCAAGCCTTGCCAGACAGAAAACAGTATATAAAGACGTAAATTCGCTCAGTTTTCCGGCTTCTTTGAAGTCCGCTGTAGGGTCGTCTTGCAGTCGTGTAGTTTTTCTGATCAAAGATTCTATTCCGTTATCATGACTTTGAGTCAAACAAGCGTGGTGAGTTGTTTCTTCAGCTACTAGAAAGTTTAAGCCAAGAACTTAAAAGGATTTTGCGATTTTCCCTGTCACCTTGTGTGCAACAGCTAGCCACCATATGCCAACTAAGCATGATTTTACCCGAATTGATTGAATGTCTTTGAACTCCTCTCGCCCTACATGAAGATTTGAACTTTACAACTTCACTTGTTCTTTTTTTACTCACTTTCAAGATCCACGTGATCGCTCCTTCCTTTTCTGAACCCAAATGTACGTCTTTTTTTACCGGAACTACCTAACCTCAATTTCTAACCTCATTTTCTTCAACCCATCCCCTACCTCTCAGCTTGTGGTATTTTTATTTCTGAATTTTAAGTCAAAGCCTACATGACACTCCACACACAGTGCACCGATTATTTCTGTGGAGCTCTGAGTATGTCTCCAACCACTGCTTTCTTTAATCTCTTGATCACTATCAAACAATTAGTCCCAGGACTAATCAAGATTCACACTAACTTAGTCTCCATCTAAATCCGAATGACAAAACTTGCGTAACGTCTACTCCTTTTGGTCAGGTCTCAGGTGCCTGGGAAGAATCTATGATACAATGAACAGTCCTCTGGTTGGTGTACTCTCTTTACTTCATGGACCAATTTCGTTAGTAGTTCATCCAAGAAACTGAAATCTTTTGGAATGTATGAATCTTCCATGAATGCTGTTCTCAACTTCCTCTGATACTGTGTCCAAAACACTGAATATGAGAGGACCCTATTAAATACTGTCTCTGTCAGTGCTCCAGTTTTTTCCCCAGAGAATGATGATTGATTCTAATTTAATCTAGTTCAGGTTTATGTAGAAGGAGAAGCACTGTCACTGTCTCTTAGATTTTCTTAGCTACTGGTTGAAATTCCTTTAAACAATGAATCACAAGCTTATCAGATTATGACTTTTACTCAGGTCTCGGTACCCCATCGGTAAAACACCATATACTTGATAATTATATAATTTCAGTAGGAGGTAGCCTTTTGATCAAAGCCTTCGGCATGGGCCCTTCTAAATTTGTGGCTGTGGATTCATTTCATCGCTGATTAACTCACTTGCTCCCATCATGCCCCTCTCTAAAAATCTAGCCCCTGTTTAAATCCAATTTTAGGTGTTGAGATGTATTTTCTCAGGTATTTCGATTGATGAATAGCTTCAGGTTCAACTTCAGCCGAGCAAACCAAGATGAACATTTCTGTGGTTTCACTATACTTATATAGCACCTATTCAATGTATTGCAAGAATTATTCTGATGGCAAAGTCAGATTTAGAAGCTCTTACAAGAATCCAAACCAGTCTTAGAATGACAAGCCCTGTTTCTGCAGCTACCTACAGATCTTGCAATGCCACATGCGATTCATTTATCTTTGGAGAAGCGAACATTATTTTGTGAGGTTGTTCCGTAGTTTTCTCTGTCAAACTTACCATGTCTTGTACTTGATCTATTTCTTAATCTACTTTTACAATTTAACAGTTAAAACTGTACACCAGTGTGATAGAAGATGTAATTTCTGGAGTAAGGGATGCTTTTGTTGATGATGGAATCGATGAACAAGTTTTACAAGAATTGAAACAAATCTGGGAAACTAAACTCGTCTCAAGCAAAGCTGTCGAGTTAAACCCTGACCCAGAACCGCAGCCTCCTCCTCAGACCTCAACGATTAAAACAGAAGTCACACGCAATGTAGCACCCCAACCAAAGCCAGGTAAGCATCCAATTGAGTCATGATCTAAATAGTTTCATGTAAAGTCAAGGTGCAACCTAACATTAAAATTTTCGAGCCTAGTGCATTATTTTTGAGGAATTACAAAATGGAAGAGACTGACCACAGAATATCATCCCTATCACATGATCAGGTTCAAGAAGAAATTCACAATTTGCAAAGAAGAAAAAAAGCTTTCAATTGTCTGTTGAGGTTTTGCCTCTAAAGGTGCATTTATTAAGACAGAACACTTTTCCAGAATAAGAAGTGTCCCCAAAATGAACCCCAACACCTTCAAGAAGCAATGTTATGCTAACGGTCATGGGTTCATTCTTTGTTTTAGAATCGCTCATGAATTATTTTTGCAGCCTTTTTTCAGCATGAGTTATTTTTGGGAGGACTAGAATATCTTCTAACCATTCTGATAATAACAGCTCTGAGCCCTCCTCCCTCAAAAATATAGTATTGAATTGAACACTAGAAAACGAGGAATTGTCAGGATTTATCAAGGATTGAAAAATACTCTGGGAAAAAAGAAGTGCCTCTTTCTCTCGCCTCTTAGACCATACTCGACATTTTGTATCAGCTAGGCTTCACTGAATCAGGCATGAGATGGAAACCATTATTTCCCTCCCAAACTAATTCCTTTAAAAATTAGCTTTTCCATAAAAATTGGGATGAATGCAAGGGGAAACTTCAAAATTTCATCGGGGAGTTTTCTTTTAAATGATCCTCAATGAAAATTGAGGAATGAAAAAGTATCAAGAATTTTAGGCATCTTGCCCTAAGTCACACCCTACCTCCTCTGGGGTCCCTTTTCAGCCAAAGTTTGTAAGAAAGGAAATATTGTAGGATTCTAATGCTGAATCATCAATTCAAAGGCCTGCCTGCATGTCCATTACAGGAAATCATGTTGTAGTCGATCAGAGTCAGCAGCAGCAACCACTATCACAACCAGGTTCTATGTCACAAACACAATTTCTTGGAGGCACTATGCAGCAAGCGGGCGTGGTTCAGCAGACTTCTCAGCAACCTGTGCAGCCCCAGCAGCAACAACAGTCTGCTTCCCAAGTAGACCTCACCAATAAATTGATACCTCTCCAAATCACTGTTCCTACACAAGGAGGTTCTAGGATTCTCACTATTGAAGTACCTGCCTCTGCCCTCCAAGGTAATTTCAGTATCTCTACGAACAGTCGCGGTTCCTTAAATTTTCCAGCCTTCTACACCCAAAGGTGCAGGGGCGCTGAATCTGTTTTTCTGCAGCAATTTCTTAGGACCAGGACATTATGTCCTTAAAATCATGGTTCCCTAAGCCTCTATTTGTAAAGATCTTCTTTTGTTGGAGTCACCACACTTGATGACCTTTTTGCCAAAAAAGTTCCTTAACTGTTCCTACACACCTTCTCATTATAAGTGGCGAAGAGGATCTGAATTAAATTGATGACAATTTATAAAGTTTGTATCTAATTCTTGTTAATTTTTGCACCTGCTGTTTTTACTTGTACCTTGTACTTACTTCCTGGTTTTTAATTTATATCTCACTGAAAAATTGCACAAGAAGTCTGAAACTTTGTAAAAACATTCTTCAAGGTTTGAGACTTTAAAAAAAGCTCTAAAAGTAAAAATGTTAGATGTAGATGTCCGTCACAGTTAAAGATATGGCCTCATTTACAAATATTGTTGTATATTGGATTTAAATGTGGATTGCTTTTCATTGTTTTGATAGAAGATTGATTGCTTTCCATTGTTTTAACAGATAATATGTTAGCACAAATTTTAACTGGTCCAGTCATATCAACGACAATCTCCCTGCCTCCTCATTTAGCGTCCTCAGTTCTGCAGCAGCATGTCAACGCCGTTCTTCAAGGACAAGCAGCTTCAGGTACCTATGTACCTTCTAATATCTTTCATCTGGAAAGTTTCTAATCAACTCTCTCCCCAAAAATTGTTTGAAAAATGGCATAAGTACCCACTCTTAATTGTAGGCTATTGTAATAAAATTATGTTAAAAATTGTTAATTATTACATTTTTCCATTTTCTTTTGAAACTAAATTTAATTTTAAAATCAGTTAAAATGTAATATAATTACGGTACTGTAGTATTAAGTTCATATTGAACTCCATGCTCACCTTATGATTCTTGGCTGTTCATCAAGTCTGAGATCTTGGACTTTCTGCTCACTTTAATGAGAAATGATTTATTTAAAAAATCTAAATGAGCATAGTGTCCAAAATCGTGGAGTGTAGATATTCTCTGACACTTGACAAGCATCAAGTCCAAAAATGTATCAAGAGGAATTGGTGAAGTAAAGGTGAAAAAAATTTGTTCTTGTAAAGCACTCATTGCAATTTTTGACCACGTGAAAACAGGAAATTGTCGCTAGTCATCAGAAAGTGTTAACAGTGGCTTTATCGAGACTTCTGGCAACCAAAGAAATATTTTTCCTGTTTTAATGGTGTAACGAGTCGATGCATTTTTCATCAAATTGTGACTACATGAAAGATGTCACACACACGGTCCAACTGCACATTCAAGCTGAGAGCATGTGTGCATGGACTCGACAGGCAGCAATGAACCAATTTCCATTTTTTTCGCAACTGTCAATCTGACTATGTGTGTGTGAGTCCATGGCTTCAGCTAAAACTATACCCAGCTGTTAATTTTGATCGTCAATATTTGATCCAAATTGCTCATTTTATTATTCACTCTGTTTCAGGTATAGTGCAATTATCCCAAAATGCTTTAGCGCAAGCAGGTCTTACGAATGGATCTGATAGTGGAACAGCTACAAGATCAAATTTTCAGCAGGTAAGTAATGCCATATTAAATTCTTGATAATGCTCTTCAATTCATGAAGTATGTATCACGTGGTTATTGTTTTTGGCAGCAATTACTGTGACAAAGATGTGAAATACATCCTTGAGTGTATGGTAGGATTTTTGTCGACGTTCTTCCCTAACTCCTTTGAAATCTGTGATTGGAACTGCTACGTTGGTGTTTGCCGTAACAAGACAATGGAGTGGACTGCGGCCCTCTTATGCTCCTCTGCATGAGGATAAGACAAGATGTAGCCCTATTTGAGCTGTGTAATATACTTACAAATCGATCTTTGATGCTTTATCAAGCTGACAGGAATTGCATCAATCAGACTGCAAGGACCTTTCGGAAAGATAAATTCTGGGTTCATTCGTTGTCCTTTTCCACCTTTCCTTGAAAGCCTTGCAGTAAAATCCGTCTTAACAATGCCTCTATACCTGTTAAAGGTGGATGGTGCGAATGATACATCGGATGACGATGAAGATGGTGATGATGATGTAGATGATGATGATGACGATGACCTAGAAGATAAAGACGATGAAGAGGGTGATGAAGAAGGAGGTGCCGAAGAAGAACCTCTCAACTCTGGTGATGATGTTAGCGAAGAAGACCCAAATGAATTATTCGATACGGATAATGTAGTTGTCTGCCAATATGATAAGGTAAGTTCGATATACTGTTGAAGTCTCCAATAAGTGAAGGAGTCAGATGTTTTCATCAAAAAATTGAGGCAGGTTTTTTAAATCGAACTTTTATTGTGGTTTTCAAACTCTCCAGTCACTCTAAAGCTGTTTTATTTTAATTATAGGCTGCTATAAAAAGAAATGATTCAGGTAGTGGGTTGCACGATTTACAATTTTTAAGCTACGCTTGGAGACAATCCTTTTAGCTGAACAGGTTCAGTAGCTTGAAATGTTCAGGGACTTTTTCTCATGGTTAGGAAAATTTTTGTTTCATTTACACAGAAACTGCATCTTGTTATTGGCAACCACAGTTCGCATTGTCAGACCCTCAGACCTTCGAGATCTTATTGCTTGCAATTATTAGCACAGTATGATGGGTAATAAAATTTAGCCTTTATTTTATGAATTAAAGTCCATGTATTGCATTTGGACGAAAGTCTGGATATTCCAGAAAAAGTTAAGATTCTTTATTAGAAGAGGTCTCATAAAAATTGAAAGTGGAATATTTTAGTGAAAATGCTGAATATTTTAATTTTAGTTTATTTCCATGAGAGATTAAACTTGAGCAGAAGTTCAAGTTATTTCTACCTCAAAGTTCCAGCCACACATATTCACCTTGGCATTAAAGCCAAGCCTCTATACCCAAAATCCTTCTCTCTCTCTCTCTTTTTATATCTATTATTGAAATTGTTTTTTTCTGAAATCCTTATTCTTTTTCTTGTGAAAACCCTCAGACAGAGAACAATCAAGCATGAGATAAACAATTCAGTCTTTCACATCATATTTATTAATATTTTCTGCTCTTCCAAGTTCCCCAGCCATTCAAACACCCTGTTTTTTACTGTTAAGCCTTTGATAGTACTGTAATCTGACTTACATCTTTATTTCCCCACAGATTTCTAGAAGTAGGAACAAATGGAAGTTTCAGTTCAAAGATGGAATTATGAACTTATCAGGCAAAGACTATGTTTTCCAACGAGCCAATGGAGACGCTGAATGGTGATGTCAGTATTTCCTCCGATTTCTTCAGCTTTCTTGCACAACGTGCCTCCTTTTATCTGTTGGCTAGCACTTTCCAACATTACCCAGTGAAAACCATCAATACTGTAAGTGTTGTCATGTCAACATCGTAGCAACCTCCATGTTTTTACTGGATAAAGATTTACTCCCAGATATCTTACTACAAGCTGATAAAAAAAATGTCTTCTATTCTGAGGGGACTTCAATCCTCTTATTTTTTTCTTATTTTTTTTTTAACTATTGCGCTTCTTGTCAGAAGCAGATACAAACAGGGTATCTCAAAAGTTGTAATTAAATGATGAATTTATTTTCTCCCCAGTGTCATGAAAGACTGCAGGACTTTCACATGCGAAGGTTAAGATGGATTGACAGCTCTGATAAAAATTAGTCTATAGTCAACCAATTGATAATTTCTTAATTGTGTGGTATTTTTTTTTCAAAAATACTTGCAATTCAAATCATTTTGTAGCATCTCAGGTGTTGATTTACAAAATTTATTCGAGAAATTGTTCAACGTAACTTCAGAACTCAGGTACATACAAGTTAATATTGCCACCCAGCTAGTCTTTCAATTTGCTCTTTTTACTCAAACTAAAGTTTCAAGATTATTTCAAATGGTACAATGATTGAATGCAAATTAATATCAGATGCACTTTAGAATGATTTGACTCCTGGGGATTTTTAAAAAATACCCTAGAACTGAGAATTCTCCAATATTTTTTAATGGTGGCGTCCTAAAGTACCTGCAATCCCTTATAGATTAAAGAAATTGTAGCTGAAATTGCCTATATTTCTCTATAGGCGAATGAAAAATTTCTACTCACAACCGAAAATACTTCTTTGGGAACCTACCTCAGATTAGAATGAGATCTTTTCAAGATTCATGAGACTTTATTTTCTGATTCTCAGTTTCTTTCTAATTTGTATGGTAGGTTTTTGTATTACCGTTCAAACTTGTCAATGAAATGTTCAGAGGATAGTTATCATTTTCTTTATTTTTTTCATTAAAAAGAATTTGTACTTACTTGGTGAAATACGAAGCAATTTTTGGAATCCAAAAATGCCAGCAACCCAAAGTTACAAAGATTCCACTAAAGTCAAAAGGTCAACACTATAATTGGTGAAAATGAGAGTTACCAATTTTTTATTTTAATTTTTAATTTTTTTTATTAAAGAAAAAAAGGAAATTAAAATTGAAATGTGTGAGATCACTTCCATGACTGTCCGCAAATAATGCGCAATATAACTCACACTTAAGCACTTAGAACCAGTGATTGCCTGCCTCCGCATCACCCAAAAACTGATCATAAACATTGTACATATTAGATGTAGTTTCCATGAGAAAGAAACTGATAATAGCCAAAGCTTTGACACAATTGAATCGTAATTGAAAACACGCCATCTCCTTTTTTCTGAGACTCTGTTCTCGAATATCAAGCTCGACTGTTTGGCTGGTACAGAAAAGTAATTCCAGGCTCTAACTCCATCTTCTCTGTTGAAATGAGTGACGAATTCGAAAAATTTAACCAGATCAGTTGTTAAGGCTGTTTCGGTAAAATAACAAGTTTTTAAACTACATGATCAATGTATTGCTATCCATGTTTCAATTATAAAAAATATAATCCAAGGGTGCGAAGAGTTCTAAAATTTCAACGGTTTCTCATGATTCGGTGTTGCTGCCTTGTGGCATAATTAGTGAGTTGCTGACTATACCAGGCCTGAAGGGGCGAAACACGTCTGGGAGTCTCAACAATTGGCGAGCACCTGAGTGTCTGTACTGTTTTAAAAGTTTTTTTAAGTTTTTCACAAAATAGGTGACTTTCCTCACATTGGGTACCTAAAAACCCTCCAATCTTCAAGAGATTTCCGTCTTGAGGTTATGATTTTTCCTCAGATCCCTAAATCTGCTTGCAGATGGCTAGATTGGAGATTTTTTATACATAATATGTCAACTATGCTCCTAGCTAATTATGGCACTAGCCAGAAATACAGTTGCACTATCTACTCAACCATGCCTCTGGCTGGTTTCAAAATCAGCCATGAATATTTTTGAAAATGGACGCATTTGTATGGACTACGTGTATAGGGTTTGTGAGCCCTGTAGCTCCTTTTAATTTTATTAATTTGCCCATAGCTTTGTTGCACTCAAATACGTCCAAATGGTCATTCTTTTCGTTCTGTGTCCCCCTGATTCTTAAAATCAATATTATTGCTGTTTTCAGTGTTTTTACCATAATTTACAAAGTGTCAAAATACTGAACTAAACAGGCTGACTTTTTTCTCCACAAATTTATCTCGCAGGTGTTTGTTACCAGCAGAGGGTTTTAATCCAAGTTCTTGTGGGACAAACTACTTTATCCCAGAATATGTAATCTCAAGATCTATGTTTTACACTCATGTTAGTTATGTGCATTTAAGTTTTTTAAAGCAGTGTATTCATACTTAAAGTTACAGCAGGCCGATTATGAACGATCGAATTCAGACGGAAATTCTGATCGATTTGGGGACGCTATCGATTTAGAAAAGCATTGCGCTTATGGGCCGGTCAAATCGATAGGACACAAATCGATGCAAAAATGCAGAAATACGGCCCTAAATCGATCAGAATCCCGAAATCGATGGAAATCCAAATCGATGGGTCCGGACCCATCGATTTGGATTTCCATCGATTTCGTGAAAAACCAAGTTTTCCATCGATTTGGGTTTAGTTTCAAAGATGGCGAATCTCGTGCTAGGCTAGTCATTGAGAACTACGAAGATGTTGTAAATGAAGAGATAGAGGAGCGAATACGAATTGAGGAGAGAAGAATATTGAGGAAAACATTAAGGGACAATTGCAACTCATTTAACATGCCAAAAAAAGTATTCCAGCAGAATTTCCGCGCAAATTTACGCGCGGATTTTTTTTTATTTTTATTTTATTTTATTTTTTTTCCTAAGCAAATTTTAAGGCTCCTTCTGTTCGTTATGTCTCCGTGATGAATTTCTCGCTCGGAAGAAGTCAGTGGGAAGTGTTCTGCGCCCATGAGAATTTTTGGAAAATCAATATCCATTGTACATTGCCAGTCAATCAACTCAGATAACCAAGATAACATAAAAGAGGGCGGGTGGGTTCATTCCCTCCCCCCTCCCTTAAAAAGATTTGTCTTAAAATTGGAAGTATACTTATTTATGAAACTTCAGCTATCGCAATAAATTGGATTTTTTTTGGCTTTCACAAATCTCGACCCTCCCTTCCCCCCCTAAGTATCGCGTGGAGATAAAAGTTCATTGACTGCCTTTGGCCGTGTACAGTAGACATTCCATATCTTGGGTTCTACTGGTCCGATTTTGACCAGAGAGGACTTAAATTATTTATACAAAGTTAGCTTGGCTGGAATCAGCACTTGGAAGATGTGCACGAAAGTATCTAGAGAAAGTAATCTACGAATATTATTTCTCAGCAAAACTGGAATATTCTATGAATTCTATGAATATATCCAGGACTTCTAACCCTCCGAAGGGCTCTCCACCTCAGGCGATATGCGTTATCTACTCTTATGATTTTAAATTGCAGAGCATGATTTCTCCATGACAGCAATTTGAACTTAGGCCTCACTATCCAATAAAGAATTTTAAATTCTGATTTCAACTACTTACACTTAAGAATTAATTAATTTTCCACTTATTTTTTCGCAAGACTATGAAGGAAGTTTGCACAAATATTATAGGGGAAAGAAGAACCCCAAAGAGTATAATATGAGAGGGATTTTACCTTCATTGAGGCTGGCTCTACTGAAACAATGGGCTGTTGAGTAGAAAGCAACACAGAGATTTTTCATAATTTGCTTTCAAGAGGGGAAAAATATGATGGAACATGTTCTTGATTTCAACCGCCTCAGCTCTAACATGTAAAAATACTACCCAGCAAGACTGCGGGATCTAGGGAAATGAATCTGAGAGAATAAGAACTTTACACAAAGAAACAGGAAAAGGCGCATGAAAATTTGTAACTGAAACACCAACTTAGATATTTTAATTGGGACGAAAGTGCAGGCATACAAAGAAAAATTTGCATGCAGCAAAAAACTGAATGGAAGAGTAAAAATTATTTTGACACCAATATTAGGATTTAAAATATGAAATCTCTTTAAGGCAGAATTGTTAAACCTAGCAAATAGTGTTAAAATGAGGTGTATCATTTGAAAATTGAGTTCGCTGTGCATGGATGGTTATGGAGATGTTCAAGGTTCCAAATAAAAATTGTATGAAACGTATAAAACTACAGCTAGATAGGTACTTACAGAAAATTTTGTTCCTCTTTGCGACATTCTAGTAGATTCAAGTGATGAAAAGGGAGTTGATGAAACTTGGTGGAATTAATGGCTGTTTACAATCAACTTATAGTTTCCGCAAATCCTTAAAATGTACGATAGAACAAGCGGAAGCCATAATTCTGAGTGACACAGCTATTTAGAATTGGTGAAGTCCACGGTGACTTGTCGCTCTAGCTAGCAAGTGTTTTAAAACATTTTGAGTTGAACACATAACTGAGAATAATTGATGATAAACTGATCGCTTGCTGCTGTGAGATTGGACTAGTCGAGCTTGTTAAACGCTGATTATCCTGGACTTTAGTAACTATCAGGGCTCTTAGAGCCCCCTCATGATTGCAGTTATTATTGCTTGATCAATCAATCTATAAAGGGGCAGCATATCAAGATAAATAAGCCTCTGGTTAGGCATGCAGTCATGTAGATATTTCTATATAAGGCTCTCCCATGAGTTCATTGTCAATCATCACTCGGGCCCATCATGGAAACTCTTAGGGACAAAGATGAAAATCAAGGACGATTCATTGAATCAGTAAGGAATGGGAAAACTTTCTTCTCAAATAGTTTATGGTATTTTAATACTACATGTGTTTTGGCACTGTTGGACCATTACGCTAGTACTGGTTAGCTGCGCTAACCTAATCGCTACCAATGATCCGATGAATTACAGTTGTGATGTTATGCGCAACCACAGAATTTTGGAAGTGAATTCCTTAAATGGAGAAGTGATATTATAAAATCTTTGACACATGGTACCTGAGGATGTGAGATATAATTACTAATGAAATCACAGATGATAAATGATTTGGAAGCTACCCGAAGAAGGTTATCATAAGCGGCGATGTTTATGATGATCACTCAGTATCCGGCACGAACTAGTTTTCGAAAATTAGAGCACGCACTTGCGAGGGATTACACTACAAATTACGGATGAAATATTAATGACTAAATGTGAATAAGGACCTCGTGTATCACCATTGAATAGCTTTGATCGGTATTCAGAGAGCGAACCAACATCTCGTAGATCCGTCACACACACCACTTTCCGGTTTGCTAACCATTTCTCCAAAGGATAGAATGTGATCCAAATTGACTGCCTTATAATGGAAGTATTGTAATGATCTAATTAGTTCGATAATATCATCAAAAAGTAAAATAACTGACAAGAAAACACTCATTCACCAAGAGACGAAGAGAGAATACAGTGATAAGCAGTACATAAACAAACCTTTCCGAATCAACCGTTCATCGCGCGCGCTTTCAAATATTTTGAATATTACCGCGAATATTTAATTTGACGGACTACAAATCATCATTTGTACACTTTTCATTGTAATTCTTTCTTAATTTTCTTGATTCTTTTCTTATTTATTGGATCTGTTGTCCAAAAAACGGCGCTTCCACTTGGAAGCCATTTTTTTTTTTTGGAAATCGATCGGAAATCGATCGAAAATCGATAGGCCTTAAAATCTGTCAGAAACTCCTAAAATCGATCAGAATTCGATCGTTCATAATCGGCTTGCAGGCTCTTCTATGATCAAGGTTTTTGAATTCATTTGATTTGATTCTCGACCTGAATTTTTTTTTTAAATACCTCTCTCATGATGTTAATTAAGAGATAAATTCATCTGCAGTGAATGAAGATGGGCTGGAATGTGCCAGTTAAGTGAAGACGAAACGCAAGTCAAATCGACAATACCCACTTTTTTTTTACATTAATATGAAATTCTCAAAACTAAAGAAAATACTCATTCAAAATCCAGGAGAAGTTTTCAAATAAGAAAATTTGCTATCAGCCTATTTGATGGTTGTGATAATTCTTCCCTTACCTCTTTGCTCATAAATTAAAATCAAGTGAAAAAAGTTTAAGAAGTCAAAGTATTAGGGAAAATATCCTTTAGTGAGCAAGTAGGTCCTAAATTTAATTACATCTTTGTGGTAGAGAAAGTCTAACGCTGAAATATAATGGCAATAGACCTTAAATCAAGACTCAAGTCACTTTTGGTGGAAAAATTTGCCGCTTATGGAATCACTTTCACTGTGTCATCTTTATAAACTAGTTCAAATGTCAAGTGAATATAAACGATTTGAAATTTTAGTGAAAGATTGCGTGAGACAAAATTCACAAGCTGGTCCTAGAAATATTCATCAGTTTTTAATTTAATGACACTGTGAAACATTACGGTGTTCCGTGGAAATGCTCTTGAAGACTCCTTGTGGAATCCAATTGCAGTTGGCATCGGCATTTTAACATAATTGATTCAACATGCTCTGGTTGAAGTTTTCCGTTAGCTATAGCCTCTTATTGGCTCCTGCCACTTGAGGTGGCTCACTCTTAGGCAGTCCAATGTAAATTGGAAGTTGCATTCGGAATGCTTCTTTCAACATTTAGTGTTATATTCTCTCCAACTAAGTACAGGTTGAACAACGCCTTTAATTTGTCCATGAACTCGTACAACACTACTTACGATCAATGAGAAAGGGAATTGTAAACACGTTTTAGGAGTAATTGGCTTCATCATGAACATGGTGTTGCGTCTTAATTTTCTGATATCCCTCTCTAAGTGATCATGAAAATCTTGCGGAAATTAGGCAAATGGTGACAAAGGCCGACGAACGGACTCATCATTTAGTGACCAGTGCCCTAAGTAGCATGGCTTATTAAGCCTGTGATTTATGAAACATTATTTTTGTTGTATTCTATCCAAGACTTTAACGGGAGGCTCCTAACCTTCCAAAACTCTTTGTAAGCAACATGTCATAATCGGCCTACAGTTCATCACTTTTTGTTTTCTTTCCTTCGTAGAAAGCTGTTGAACAATTTTTTTATGATCATCTGTTAATTATTCATCTTGATTTAACGATTTTCTCTCAGAATGGGTTACTGGATAAGATCTGAAATAAAAAGAAACGTTGCATGTTTTCTCCTCAAAATCTTATGTAATAAATGATTCTCGCATCAGGAAGTTCAGGAATGAACTCTTGAAGGAGGTATGAACAAGCATTCTTAACGCGGATCAAATGGAAGTTAGATAATACTAATGATGGAATTTGTATTTTTTCCATTTAAACACTGTTTAGTACAAACACTTAAATCTTATTCGGGAGTTGATTTCCAGATTTCCCATCGTGCAATTCATTTTTATTTTGAAATTTTGAAGAGAAAACATTCCTAATTTCATTCAGGCCTTGTTTAGAGGCCCATTTTAAGTTTTACAATGGCCAGTTATTTTGTTAAAAACAAAATATACAAGGCAGTTTTGATTAATTAAAATACAGAGAGTTCTGTATAAATATATTGCTGTAATAATTGTAAAATGCACTAGGTACTATTAAGGAAAAAATTTGTGTTCTATGATTTTTTGTCCCCCTCTCTAACAAAAAACTTGGAAATTTTTTCAATGACGAAGTCAGTCGACTCTGTAACCGCAGAATAACTTAAATAAATGCAACCTAGAATGTAATGAAGGGTTCTTGCAACTCAACTAATTACTTGATACTCGATAATTATTAGTATGATTCAATTTACATCATAAACGGTCCTTAACCATTTTCTAAAGAGTTTTCACATTTTTTAGAAGGTCATGCTATGTTAGTCCTTTTCTTCCCATCATTAAAATTGGTTGTGTTGTATTTATTGTGTAAATAAACTTTGTTAGTTTTCAGTCGGTTTTAATTCATGTGTTTTCTTGATGTATTTCTTCTTTTTTGGAGCTTCATATCAAATGGGATGTATTAAAAAAGCGAGTTTAAGTACCATTTCAGCTATTGAGAGGTCTTAAATGGTCTCAGGTGTACATAAGTCATTTTGCTAGGGGAGACTTTGCCCCCCCCCCTTCCCCACCATGAGGGGGTGTGGGGGTTATGGGATGGAAGAAGAATTTCCCAGTTTCTAAAACAGATTTCCTGATTTTACCTTAATGATTCCTGGATTTTCCCGATTTAGACACTGTGTTATGGTCCCAGGAGTTCAGTGGAGCTGGAAAATTTGCTCAGTTTTGCTCTTCGGAGATATTTGCTCTTTTCTGCCTCAAAAATCGATCCATTTTCATTACGATGCAAAATCGACTAGCAACAAAATTGTGACAATTAAAATTAAGTCTTTAGGGTCCTCAACCCCATGGGCCTATGGGGGCGCAAAAGTAAGTACAGGAGTTCAGAAGAGAGGTTAGTCTTTAAACCTTAGTAGAAGAGAATCCTGGTTTCCCCGGCCCATACACTAACCATGCACCACACCTTGTGCCCACTACGGCCATACACTATGTCCTAAGCCAAGAAACTGGTGTTTTTTTCCAATTTTAATTTTTTTTTTTTTTTGCGATTATTCGCTGCTTATGCGTTCCAGTGGACTCAAGGAGTTTTTGAACCGGCCAATTGGAATCCTTTGGTCATTTGACTGGGATGATATCATTGTAATCCCTTTTAAGACTCCCTCTAGGAAGCTTCAGCACTGCTGTCTTTTTCAAGCTCATAAAAATTGTATCTTTTGTAATGCAAAGTATGGTAAATATCACCTTAGACCTTCCTTAACCAAAATGTGAACTGTGTGGGGCCGCTGTACGGAACAACTATAAACAAGGACTAAGTCCCAATTGATGAAATCTATCAAATGTCAAATGAAAAAAAAGAGATCTCTCGAACTTCACCGTTTGAATAATACTTTCATTTCTTACGTATGTTGCAAATGCCACACAATCTCCCTCTGTCTCTCAGCTATTTTGAAGCAAGTAAATATACTGATCGGTCCGTTATGAAGTTTAAGTCAAGGCTGTCAAATCTACCTTTGCGCAGATTATCCAATTCCCTTAAACCTATAGTTTGCAGGAACAATAAAGGGTTCATAAGAAAGTTAGACATGATAATCATTATCAGAATGATATTTGTTGAAATGCTTACAAACTATGTACAAATAAATATCCAAATAAAATAAAATATGAGTAAATTTAACAAACAAAAAGAAGGGGAAGCAAAAAATAGTTGCATTCAAGGTTAAGTTCATAATCTAGGAAAGAGCAGCACAAATCTGAAGGGGACAAACAGTATGATTCAATTAATACTTCAAAGTGAACAGCCATTAAAGGCTGTCTCTCAAGTACTTGCTTTTGTATAATTTAATGCCTCTTTACAGAGAGATGGGAGAAAAGTAACTAAACTCTATTTACGAGTCCTTTTAAATCATTCAATGTTTGTTTATTTAACTTGTGACATTTAAAAAAAAAAAAAAAAAAAAAAAATATTAGCGAAATAAAAGCAGGCTCAATCTTTCCACTGCAGTTCTCTGGAAAATTCCTAAGCAGGCGTCATGCCATTTTAGTGCTTGACAAATTCCAATAATACCGATTTCTGGTCTTCTCATTTTTGACAAATTATTACGCCATTTTGAAAATTTGTAAGAAAGACAACCTCATACATTTGGTTGTTCAAATAAATAGGATTAAAAAAGAATTTATTAGGGGATTTAATTTTTTGAGATTTTATGATTCAACTTAAACCGTAGCGATTTCCGGTCAAAAAAAAAAAAAAAAAAAAACCCTTGAGGAGAGCATATCAATCGAACCAAATTCTAAATACTAACCCATCACTGATAGCTAGGTATAATATACCAATTTTAAAGATTAAAGTATAAATCAACAGAGGTTTAATTACTGAAGTCCAAGTTGAAAGTGAATAAAATTGCTTTATTAACAGTGAAATAAGAAAATTTATAAGAGCTTTGGAATAGTTTGGAGACATGATTCAAATGTGATTCTTATTACTCTCAAAAAAACGGACCAATTTATATTCTAAAAAAATACTAAGATTCCCCAATTATGACAAAAAGTGACAAGGAAGCAAATTAGTAATTATAAGGGCAAATGTTTGTCCCAACAAAAAAGTTTTTTTAAAAACTTCATGAGGAGGGTGAAGCAGTGAAAATGTTGGTGCTTAAGAATATTAAATGAACAACATTCTTACAAGTTTAATGGTGATGTGCTTGCGAGAGCTTCAAAACATACAGCATCCTCAGAGTTTTCTCTTCGTTTTTTAAATAGACACAAAACAATGACACATCCAACATGATTGATTTCCTTTTATGGATATACATGTTGCCAGGAAATGCGCAATTCCTTTGAGGGAAAGATTAGTTTTTCCAACTTCATCATCAATTAATTATTAAATGCCAGAGAAGACTGTAAAATCTTACTCTCTTGTATTCTTTTCTTGAAATTCTGCAGAGAAATACCCAGCGTATAAGGATTTGAATTTACCAACATTCAGAGACTTACAATGTTATTACTTCAACATCCATTTTTCAAATCAGAAAATTTTAATTCGATAAGTTTTCTTTGAGTACAAACACTTATTCAGAGGGAAAATCTTTGAACCTGAAATTTAATAAACGAGTGGGATACATTTAAGTCTTGGATAACATATTTTGTAGGCAGAAATGCTTGAAAGCAAAAAGGTTGAAGTGTACAATGATCTTAAATAATGCTATTATTTCTTCTTCGTGTGAGACAAAGAAAATTATGATGAAACATTGAAAACCACTAATGTATAAATTAGAGTTTGACAAAGGTGGCAAGCATTATTATGAGATTACTTTATCATACAATTTAAAATATTTATGTGAAACAAAGGAAAATACTGAATTGCTCAGAGTCAAAAAAATATGTAATCACAAAAACAGAAAAAGAGGAAGAGTAACCATGAGCCTGTTTTACACATATTCGATTAAACTAAGAACCAATTTTTCATGTCTCTTCGTCTTTTTTCAGATAGGACTAAACTTTTGCCAATATGGCACACTTCTGGGAAAGACTCAATGCTCATTTGCAAACGGGAGGTTACAAATCTTAAATGACATAACTATTATAAAATTTTAACCTTCAGAATAACACAAGTTGAAGTTTTATTTAGAACCTTAATCGAATAAGTTGATATTAGTTTAAATTCTATTTGAAAGCGGCTGTAATACCACTGGCCAAAATGGATCGAGGATTGACTGAGGGCAACAATGTTGCTGTGAGAAGATAATATGGTCTGTACTGCCTAAGCAGTCCGAATGGTCCAGAAAAGTCAAAAGTAAACAAATGCAAACTTAAATGACATGAGCCCTTCCTGGAATCAATCCTTTTAAATTCTTACATCTTTGCATCATGCTCACAGTGCAATTTGCTTTTAACCTCCAGTAAGATCAATGAAATTCGCAATTTACTCTTTCTTCACAAATCAATAAATGACTAGATTTATGGACGCTACCTAATTACCTGTGAACATGATGCTCTGAATAAATTTTTAGTCTTTTACAATAAGTTCAACCGATTGATGGTTGTTTTAAGAAAGAAGGGCCGATTCACCCCTAAATTTTGCAGAGCACTTGATAGAAAGGAGTCAAGTCTATTGTCATGTGACAGTCAGAATTTGGCCAAAATTTTGCTGAGGGGAATAAATACATTTGGACCGCAAGGAAATAAAAAGCAGGGGAGGGGTAGGGGTATGGTCTTGATTTTTACACTGGTTTCAGTTTTTGAAATGCATGATGAGGAAAAAAGGAAGAGGAGGCCTTAAAAGCAAAAAACTGCTCTCCATTGTTTATGGACGGCTTGGAGTATTTGAGGTTCTGTAGAGTCCACGACAAGTAAGATAACGCACCTTCAGACTGCCACAGAAGACCCGCAGTCTCGATTCTCCCATTTACTTTACATGAAAAAGTGACTTCAGACAATCTTATGTTGCAGTCTAGAAGTGGGTTAACTTATTTGGCGTTGACTTCACCATCACATCAATACGTCTAACTGAAACTTTAAGAATGTTGGAACTTGAGAGATTGTAAAATGATTAATGGAGCAAAAGATATAGAGCACGCGCAAGAAACAATAAAATGTCTTTTTTGAGGGGACTTTTCAATTAAATGGAATTTAACATTTCTCAAAACTCCTTAAGATAGTAAGGGAGACTTTATCTCTTATGTTTTTATCACAGACATTAACATGGCGATTGAATGGAGCTTCTCTTCAAATTGTTGAGAGACCTTTTTACATTTGTTAATTATAAAATATACAAAAGAGAAAGAATGGTATCATGTTCTTCAGAGAATGCTTTGCCAATGAACTACAATGGTTGACACCAACAAATCGGTTACAGGTATTATAGTGGGTGTATCCAATATGTCGGTTTTAAAAAAAATTGAAATGCCCAAAACCACCTATCAACAAGACACTTCTACCCAAGTTTAGCTGCTAATTACACAACACTGATTCTCTGCTCATCAGGTCAAGTCTTTTGACCTGGACATGGACAAGTCCATTAGATATAAGGGAATTAAATAAAAAAAGGTCAAATCTTAAAAAGAAAAAAAGGAAAACAAGATGTGTCCTTCCTCAGTGATTTAAGATATTATGTTTGGAATTGAAAAGAAAAAAATATAAAGTACCTATTGTATTTTCCCAGAATTATTACAAACTGTATGGAAAGAGGTATTCAAAGTGTCTTACAGACTTGAAGGAAAAAAATTCTCTGACTTAGTTCCATTGGTTATGTCAAAATGGCAATAATTCCTGGACTTTTTCTATCGATGGTCTATCGATAGGCATATTAAAGGGAGCTGTAATTGCTGTTGACCTCAAAGTTTTTCTTTAGTTATAATTTTCCTAACTTTGCTCCAATTGATAATGTTAAAACATATAAGATCCTAAAAACAGGAACAGCTGAGCAAAAAGAAAAAAATCCTTGTCTTTTTCATTGAATTCCTTGGCATTTTTTGGTAAAATGTTTGGCCTCATTAACTGGCCCTGAAGACCCCTGAAATTGGTTACAATGCATATGATATAAACTCAAAATCAACCTTCCAAAACGATACCACATAAAAAAACATGACGAACCACTTGCAGGATCAAACTAGAGCACATAGTAAAATGGAAACTCTTCTAGAAAGTAGAAAGGATAATCAACTGAACTTTCTTTTAAATTGTTCTAGACTGTTTTTTTTTTTTTGAGGTTTTAAGTCTCTTTTCACCTCCTTCCACTTCAAACAATACCTTCAGTTGGAGAAAGGGAAAGGATTGACCTGTGAGCTTCTTTGGTATGGCGAGGTGAGGTAATCTACGCATTCTTACAGCACGAGAAGTGAGTATGCGAACAATAATAAAATAGCAAATACTTTACAGTAAAGATACAAATTGTTTGGCAAAACTAAAGTAACCTGCTTGAAGCAATAAAAAAATAACTAGGAACTCACGATACCTCTTAGGAATCATTTCTTTGCATACTCATATACGATTCATTCCTATGTGTTTGAACGATAACTACAAAGAATTCGAAAAAATGGTAAAAATCAAAATAGAAACCGTCAAATTTTTAAAAAAAAAAAATTAACGTAGCACTAACAGCTGCAGTTATGAAGTAAAATCTTAGAATTTTTAGACCAAAATTTGAAAAGAATCGAAAAAATATGGAATAGATACATTCTCGTCTAGGAAATGAGATCACTTGAATGTTACAATGGATGAAATTTATCGAGTTGATCTTAATTTCCAGATTTGAATACGATTCAATACTGGGCAATTTTTTATTGTGTTTTTTTTCATTTTTTAAAAGTACAGGGAACATCTGATGTAAACTGATGTTCAATGTTTCACCTCAAGAATGTGGACTCCCTTTTTTTGACAATAAAGATATTTTGGAAATATTAAACTTTGCTGATTGAGGGACATCTTGATCTAATAGGTGACCATACTGCCTGGTTTTCAAATTTTGGCTGACTTCTGAAGACTTCACTCTACAACTAATTTCTTAGTGAATGACTATAAGAACTAAGAAAATATAGCGTTGAGATAATTTATAGAATAAGTTACGAGGCGAAGTAGGTGTAAGAACAATTTTGACAAGGTGACACTTAGAACAGACGTGCTCTTCTTTTGAGCTCATTGCGTCGCCACTGCGGGAGTCTGTAAAATTCTGTCCGTGTGCATTGAAATAGAGTTTCAAATTCTGATTCTGAGAGATGCCGCTGTAGGGGAAAAGAAAGTCAACTATTAATAAAATTATACAGGATGAAAAAAAAGAAGAAAATAAATATTCCCTGGAGTAAATATAACTTTAACATTTTCTTGAAGTAAGGCAAACGCACATATTTACAAAAAATTGAAAACTGACGGTGAAATTTGTAATAGTTGATATATAAATGATAAGAACTGTTAAGAAAATATGTAACGCTAAATTTTGATTTTTTTTACAACCCCCCCCCCCATATCTCATAACACTTTTGTGACGCAGGTTCCTATCCTGTAACACTCACAAAATAGCATGACAATCTCCTCAAAAATTGAACAGCCCTGGAGGGTTACGTATTTTATAAACGATCCTATACAATATTCATTTCATGAGACATTATTCGAAAATCAGCACAGAACTGAACTTGTAAAATAAAAGCCATAAAAACTAAAAAGATGAGTTCCAGACGCACTACTCTTGGTAATCTTGTAACTATTTTTCAGTTTCCTGCTTTATTGTTGATCATTTATAAAATTAACACATGAACTGCCACAGTTTGTAACACAATTGGTGGCAAGTTGAGAGGCGTGAGAAACTTGCAAGGATGATAGATATTGCTCTAAGGTAGAGTCATCTCTTGAATATGGGTGTAACCTGAGGTTAAAATATGCGATGATCGAGTGCTCTCTCTACTCAGCGGAAATAATTTAAGACCGACTTCCGTAAACAAAGGACCACCATGGCAGTTAACGTGTTACCCAATGTATAATAAAATCCAGAAACCATTGAGATAGTACTACTTACTTCAAGATTGCACCTATCAACATCGGCTGGGAGACGGTAATTGGTGATGAGAAGGAGATGGTAGGGATAGATTTTGGGTGGTTCCGAGTGAGAGTGAGACGGGGCTATCATATTCGGTAACGATCTTCGCATATGTGGACTGTATGATGCAGCGTAACGAAGAGATCCTGCATACGTCATTGATACTGGCAACTCATTATTCTGGTAAGAAAAAAGAAAGAAAAATTTGGTAAAACACAGTTCAACAGAAATTCATCACTGGAGGACTGGATTAAAGTTTTTCTGTATGATCAGTCGGTAGTCTCTAAAATAAATATTGTAGTTACAGTGAATGAAGTAACTTATAAGTAGTAAATGAAATTATTTCTTTGATACCAACCCAACACAATTCTAGAAGATGCAGAAAATAATTTAAAAGATGTAAATATCGAATTGTGTCGTGCGAAAACCGCTAATGTCCACTTTTCCAGTCTTGTTTTTTTGGTTGATAATACTTTTCAGGGTTAGATGCAATCATGAAGGTGGTATTAAAACTCATTTTGGAGGTTAAATTTGCACCATTTTCATGATTGTATCAGCTCTGAAAAGTATTATGAATTAGAAAAAACTGAGAGCTGACAAAATGGACAACAGCGATTTTTGCGCGACTTGATTCAATAGTGGAATTAACACTTACAGTTTATCAGTCTCTTGCTGAGAAATAAAATTTTGGGGAACTCTCCTGACCCAGAGTTGTGACATTGAATTCTAATTTTGACCAATTAGCTTATCATTTGATTTGATACAGACCAGCCTAAAATTAGTCTATAAAAATGTAAAAATCAGTGACTTTGAATACTGAATCCTTAACTTATTTCCCGAGACCAAAAATTAGCATTTATTACAGGCTCTTCAAGAGAACACAGAGAAAATTCAAAAGAAACTCAGTTTATAATGTTGCTTTATCCCTATAAAAATCATGAAAATCTCAAAATCGTATTTAAAAGGGTCCCCCTCTCATGAATGTTTGATGTGAATTTTCTCTTGGTACTTACCATTAAACCTCGATCCACTTCGGACATTGAGCCAGCAGAAACTGAAATTGAAAAGAGTAAAAAATAAGAAACAAGAACTCTAGTTCAGAATTAAAACTTAAATATTTTTCAGAGGAAACTTTTGGAAACCAAGGGATAGAGCTCCAGCTAAATTTTGTTATTATTGGATATAATGTTCTCCTCGACCTCCTGAACTTTTTAATTTTGGTAGGTTGTGACTTATTCTGTGGGTACTTCAAATATGATGTGAACAATCATTGGAGAATTTGATGATGATTAAACTTGAGAAAGAAAATTGGGGGAGAAAGGGGGGGCTAGCCAAAAACTGAAATGGGTTTGATGTGTGATGCAATTTTGCACCACATCAATTACAAATTTGTATCCGATCAATGGTCAAGGAAGCTCCTTGCATTTCTTCCCTTTTTAATTTTTTCAATGACCTTTTCAAAGTTCAACTTCAGGGAGCAAATGTGTGTAATCAGATAAAATATTTTTTTGACTGTCAGAATAAAAGTATAAAATTAAGAAGTTGAAACTTACTGTCCGATTTTCCACTACTGAAATCGGTGCTATGGGTTTTCTCGCCCAGACCACTTAGGGAAAAGTCCGCCTGCAAACAAAATTGCACACATAAGTAACAAAAAGAGCAGAAATTAATTTACATTTTCTCATTGGCTGAATGAGAGTCCAGGGCATAGACTAGTTCTCTGACTTTTCAAAGTTATCTCTGACCGGAATAACGAAATGGTTCACCAAGTTTCGTTGGAAAAAAGGAACACTTCTGATATTAAATTTTAAAACCAGCAGCTAAGCAGCAGGAGTCATAGGCACTCCGAACGGTAGGGATAAAAGGGGGGTTCGGGGTGCTTTCCCCAGATAATTTTCGAAATTGTATAGCATCTAATATGCAGTTTACGGCCATTTTGTCAAGTATAATTATTAAATATAAGCATCCTTCCTTCTTCCTTTTCATATTCCTTCCTTCCTCCTCATTTATACAGGCAAAGAGGGAGAGCGTACGCCCCTCCCTCTTGGCTCCGCTTATGGCAGGAGTTTCTCTTGACGAAGTTATGATTTACCAAAATATACCAACAACAGTTATCGGACCACAAAAGAAGAAGTAGGAGTCTTTTCTTGGCATGATTGCAATTATTCCAATTTTTCGGTGCTAAAGATATCCTTGAAATTGTTTACTGATAAAAAAGAAGGTTGAAAAATTTCCAAAATATGAACATAAACATTTTGGACAGTATTGTGGATGTACTTTATGAGATCTTTATTGTGGTTTAATGGCTCTGATTCCTTCGCCAAAATAAGAAAACCATTAGAATGTTAGGCGCACAATTTTATTTTTTCAAAATTTTCTACATATAACCTATGAACCCTAGGTTTGATGAAGGGGGCTAACACATTTTATTCATACCATTCATACTTTTAAGCGGCCAACCTTGTCAAAAAATTTCACAGAAATAATCAAAAATGCTACATCAAAAATGGCTATCTGGCTTTGAATTGAACGAAATTAGACATATGTCTGACTTAGCTCGAAAAAATGTTTTATGTTATTGTGATCCATTTCAAAGGTACAGATGCCAGTGAAAAGCTCAACATAATCTAGGATTAGAAGAGAGAAAATATCCTTTGAATCATGCTGCCATATACCAGTAAAGAAAAAAGTTTGCAAAATAACTTGAAAAATGGACTTGTGGACACTTAGTAGCATTCTCAAAAACAAATGTCATCCCTGACGCTGGATAGAATCATTAAGAGAAACAACCATTAACCCCATAGAACTTGAGACCATTAGAACCACACTTTCACAAAGCCCATAAACCTAATTGTACATTTTCAACTGGTAATTGGCTTATTTCAACCATAAACATGACATGGAAATGACACAGAGCGGGACATTTACAAGAGGAGGGAGAGTTGGATCGATGTTTTACGATAGGATCATCCTGAACATCATAACATTTGATTCTTTGCGCAGGACTTTCAATTAATGGGCAAGAATCTTATTTCCTAGATGAAATTATGTAACTTCTTAAGCTTGGATTGTTGTGTGACACTCGACTAAACCCTTTCACTTCTCCACTCTTGAAAAAAACTGCGATGAAGTTCTACACTCCACAGATGGACTATGAAACTAAAAAAAGCCCTTTAACGATAATATCATGCTAACTAAAACTGCCTTAGCATTTGAATGTGTACATTAAACTTAGGAAAACTACCAATACATACTCTCATAATCAGGATGGCAGTAGAGAACCTGATAATTCAAGTGCAACAGTTTCAGTCAACAGCAAATCTGTCAAAAATTGCAAGAATAGCTCCAGCTTTGCTTACTCAATTTGAAGTGCAATAACATGTGAAAATGAAAAAAACTTACAGCAGTGGTACTGCCAACTGTTGAGCTAAACGTATGCGATCTAGGCGCTAGCGTATACCCAGGTTTCGGTGCACTTCGTAAAGCAGAAACCACTGGATAGAGAACAAAACAAAGTGGAAAATAAAGATTAATGTTTGGGAAAAAAACTTACCGGGGGCTGCGAATAGGCAGGCAAGGTGGATGCTTTGGGACGAGCAAAACCGCAAGAGTAGGAGCTAGGGTACTCAAAGTGGTTATTCACTGCTAGGTTAAACAGCAATGGAGGAAACAAACGGAAAAGAAAAACAGAAAAACAAATAAAGCCAACAGAAAAAAAATGCAAAATCAAAACACAAATAATAAAGAGACATGAAAAACATGCAAAGTAAAAAAGAAAGAAAACTCGGAAAAGATAAGCTCAAGAAACAGCAGCAGAACCATAATGAAATTTTTGCATGATTGATTTCAGAATAAAAAATGAAGATTTCCTGAGTTTTATACTCAATGATTTGCTGCAATGCATAAAAAAATTGCAATTTTTATTGCTAGTGCATTTGCTTCAAAACGTTTACTGTTACAAGTTAAAGCTGTAATTTTCTGGAATTTTGGTCTCAACAGCAGTCTTACAAGATGAAGGTACATATATGAATTTAAGGTCCTCTTCTGCTGTTGCTAAGGAAGCAAGCCAGCTCTCTAGATCGTGAAATTTTCTTCTTATTTTGCCAGGCTGTATCAAATCATTGTGGAGTGACTCTATGAAAATCTGTTAATCTTTGTTCATGACAAAACTGATTTCATTGCTTATCTAGTCAAGGATCAGTGCAATTTCAACCTATCAATTGAAATGTAACATAATCGAAAAAAAAATTTGTTCACAATAAGGATACAGCTTACATGAAAATTAGAATATTTCTGAGATTCAAAGCTTATCCAATTACTAACAAAAATATCCTTGAAATACACTTTATTTTCAGTCTTGAGCTAGTAGCATGAATAAATGGTCTTCCACAACAGGGCAAAATCCATTCGTGGTGTTATCAAGTCATTTAAGGACCTAATTGGCTAAAAGTTGAGTTAGCAGCTGTGCATGGATACATAGCGATTGAGTGAGTTAAACAGAAACTGCTTGCACAGAGATTTTGCAGAAAATATTGTGGATTAAAAGATTTTAAAATTTAATCTTGTTTGCAAATAAAACTAATTATCAGATGAGCAACTACGTAAAGCCCTTGACTGATTTATTCCGCATTAGTTCCGTCCAGAATGATATATTGCTGTCATAAAACGATTGATTTAAAGATATTGCCTTACATACTCTGCCCTGTTTAAGGGCTGTATAAGTATTGGCACTTAAAGATATCATTAAGGGGACTCCACTTTAATTCAAACACTGGCTAAAATAGTCACTGAAACTGTGATGTCGACCAGGAAATGCATGAGAGCAACATTGCAGCAATCAATATTTCATTAACCAAAAAACCAACAAAAAAAATTTAAAACAGAAAAAATGGTGAGTCTCAAAGAAAATCTGCTTAAAAGAAGAAAAAATCTTACATAAAATGAGAGACACAGAAACGGAAAAAAGTGCAATGAACAAAATGAGGGAAAATGATATTGAAGAGCGTTTTTTTTAAAATGGCTTTGAGATTATGGAATTTTGTAAGATATAAGATAGGACTTCTACACGAATGAATTTCAATATTCAGTTGCTCTTAAACTTTTCAATTGCATATTCCAGATGAATTTGCAGTGGTGTTTTATAGACTTAGCAGCCACTAGAGGTGTCATCAGCTAAGTTGACGGTTGTTTACTTTCGGTTTGCAAGCGTTTTTGCCTCACTACTATCCATGTGAAAATATCAGACTCTCGCAGAAGCAAGAAAACAAGCTTAGATAAGTTTTTTAATACTTCCACACCTTGTAACACTTTAATTTTTAGTCACACAGAAATCACAACCACATAAAAGTCGAGAATCATAATTGATAAGTAGTTTTTTACAATACAATCATGAGACGGATGTTTTCAAGGTGGATGGTAGCGAAAGCCGCTTTGCGCAGAGGCCCGAATTCATCGTTGGCGCTTGCAAACCAAAAGTAAACAACTGTCATCTTAGCTGACGACACCTCCGACATGAATACATCTGGCATCTTTCATATTTTTTTGTTTCTTTTCAGTAAAGGGTATGATTAAAGTCGAAGAGATTGACTCCAAACATTTGACGCCAGTCATATAATTAAGTGTGTCTCTTGATTTACTTCTCTTTTCACTTCTCAGGAGGCCATTTACTCACAAACTCATAAAATTAGAACTTGTCCTTTCTCACAATCAGTCAAAAAAGTGTAATTGCCCCAACATTGATAGGTTTCCATAATCACATGTTTTATGTTTAAGGTCAGGTGCTTTTACACGAAAATTTGATAGATTTTTCTTCTGGCTAGATGCAAAAATAGATGAAATTTTGGATGGATATCGCTGAATTGTTTTCTTGTAAAAAATTGAATTGTCTGAAGTTTACAATTCTTGAATGGAGTTAAATTTTTTTTGTCTGGAAAATGACAAATTATGTGCAATTGAAAAGATTCCATAGAAAGTTATCATGCAATTCCATGGTACTGAATGCAATAACAAATATTACACTGTAGCCTAATTATCAGAATTGAATATTGAACTATTGGATGTAACTGGATATAAAATTTTCCAGCATGTCGCTGTATGATTGAAGCAATGATTTGAAAAAAAAAAAAAGGTATTTCTAGATTTAATTAAAAACCACTTCAAATAAACAGATAGGTAGAGATAGAAATGAGAATTGCATAAACCTTACACAGAAAGATATTAGAGAAATTTATCATCATTGCATGTCATTATCACTAATTCAATGGCAAGGCACTCCTACTGCTTATATTTTAAAAATCGCCATCATCAGAAAACTGATGTGACCCATTCAAGGAAGCGACTGCACTTTACTTTTTACTTGACAAATAAGACAAAACAGCAGAAATATCTTTACTGGTGAATATTTCCCCTAATTTTTCATTGAAATGAAAAAATAGAGGAGGCACATTCTCAGACTTAGGTTGACAAAATTGTTGAAGCTTCATTACTTGACAAGATTTTTTAAAAGATTAACGAGTATATCAACGGTGAAACTGCAAAAAAGTATATCTCAGTTTGCAATGCAGCAGACTTCCGATCATAATTTATTGTCAAAATTAAAAAATACTCAATATCATCTTGAAAATTTACCATATTCTTCTTCTCTACATGAAGAATATATTATGGAAATTTGAAGCAAATTCATTGATCTGTTCTTCTTGGATAGAAAAAAAAAAAAAGAGAAGATTTTAAAACACCGCAAAGGAGATACGCACTTTTGCAGTTTCACCATCGTAATCTAATGAAGAATTGATAGTTATACGAAATTGTAATGAAGCTAGACCCTTATATTTTCATGAAATGATGTATACGACTCGAAAGATTTAGAGAGGGTTCCGGACACATCAAGACTTTGTGCTCATTTGGACTGATATTCAGATGCACACCCCTTTTGAGTTGAAAGTAGGCCCTGGATTACACTTTTTAATGGCAAAAGTAGCAACGTAGAGATAGGGTAAATTACATTGAAAGGTAAATAAAATGAACTTACCATTATAATTTGGAATAGCACCAGTTGAGCGACCTACAGATGACCTATAGCTTGAGCTCCGATCTAACAATTCCTCTTCCTCCCAGGGTCTAGGATGATCTAAATTTCGTGAGGGTGCTGAAATCGGGCAAAACAAAGTTAAGTCAAAAATAGTGTGAGAGCTAAAATCGAAAATGGAGAATTCTACAGATTCATAACTTCAAAAATTTTGATGTCATGTAACTTCACATCTGAACAAAAAAAGTTCATAATTCATAACATACAACTTGCAGAAAATCTAATCAGTGGTAGCACAGTTCGCACAGATCTTGATGATTTGTCGTCTAGAATTTACTTATTACTAAAAGATTTAAAAAAATTTTATGACTATAATAAAGTCAATCTACAATGTTCTAGGTTGTAGATTGACTTTATTTTGTGACAATGAACTCCAACCATTGCAATTTTGATGCAATTGTGCAACTCCTAAGCTCCTGATAAAGTTACTAAGAGCGAATCTATAAATGAAATTCACTTGGTCATTTCCTCATATCATTGATACGTTTTTGGTGTACAAAAAGAAACTATTCAAATTTTCAGGTTTCCGTCTTGCAACATTATAGAAATTGTACAATTTGGGCAGCATTATGATGCTGGTAGTTCCTTATGACAAAATGTAGTCCAAATATGAGACATCAATACGTCAAAATAAATGGGAAATCAAACAGAGTAAAAAATCTGTGTTTGAATTGTTGGTGAATCCATCCATGATATACTTACAGGCATTAATAGGCGATTGGAATCTTAAACGATAAGCTGGTTCTTTGGCTGCTGATGGACAGCGTGATGCTTTCCGAGGATCGAGATGGCTCTGTCTCCATTGCCGTAGTTTTTCCCGTTCCCTGACTTGTTGAAGAAACACTTTACCAATGCCTGTTCCTACTTTGTTGATTAGTTCTTCCTCTTCTTTCTGGAAAATATCAAGGACATGAAGAAGGCACCATTAATATTAAAAGCAAAAGAGTGGAGAGATTTCTGTCCTTGTAAAACTTCTTGGATGGTCACTGAAAATTTTGAGCTAGACTGGTGTGTAACTTACAAGCTCAATTTTTATGTTTCCATTCGAAATGCCTTGAAAAAAAAGTACTTGAATAGAAAAAACTTTGTTCAAGAGAAAAAAAAAACACTAATGATAAGGCTCGAATACTGTAAATAACAGGATCATCGAATATGGCTAGCTGAAAGTAAATCAACACCATAAAAAACCAATGAGAGTTTTCACTTCTTGCACATTGACGTCATGAAGCAAAAAAGATTTCTTGACAAATTTAGGTTTGAAAAACATTTATCATTATGTTTGAATGGAAGTTGGTTGAGAATAAGTCACTGACGGAGTGAGCAAATAATAAATTTAACACCTTCAATAGGTCATAAGCATTGAGAGGAAAGTAGAAAGGAAGATAACTTTCACATTTTTAACAATGCAACTTTACAGTTTTCACCACTGCATTTCTCTCCCAGCGTTCCAGCTTAGTTTTGTGGGAAATTAAGACAAATAATCGCAGAATTTTTCATTTGCATTTTTGTACATTGACCTTCCTTCATCCAGGATTATTGTGTAGGTAGAAGTACAGGTTGTTAAAATTCATGAAATACTAAATAATAAAGCTATCAGGTAAAATTTGGCAGCCTGCCAAATCCTGATGCTTGCAGATCAATGGGCTGATCAAACATACGCTGGGCTGAAACTCAGACCAAGAGAGTAACTTGGGTATTTATTTAAAGGTATTGAGTAGCCTAATTGCATATTGAACACCCTGACAAATCACCAATTAATTTGTTTTCGAGAAGCTTCATTGACTGGTGGAATAGATCCTAATTCGATGAACCCCATTTGCTCGATGTCATCCTGTTTTAGTGTTTCTGTTTTGATTATGAAATGTTGCAATTAGAAATTCACGCACCTTAGAGGTATCCACATGATTTTGTACTGACTTATCAACTGTATCTCCTTCTTCATCATCAGAAACTGGCACACCTTTGTAGCTGTCGGACCATCGCCGCCTTCGTTCTAGACAAAACATTTAATTCACTTTAGTTCCTCCATAATATACAAATCAAACAGAGCTTAAAATGAAATAAACCTGAGATCCTGAAATTTTGGAATAAATTACACGAATGTACATATTGATGCATTGATGACGTACATCAAAAACATGTAAATGCATCAATAGCAATTCGAAGAGGTCCTAACTTTTTCCCACATTGGTTCGAACATTTAGCCAATTTTCTTGTTGGGATTCAAGAGAACAAAGAAAAATGAAGCAACCACAATGTTCAATTTTAGTAAGGAAAATAATACTCCCTTAAAAGAGAAAAAAAGGAACAAGTATATAATTGAGTAATAATTACGTGAAGTGAATCAAGACATTTCTTAGTGTAGATACACTTCTTCTAGATTTGTAACTTTTCCAGCTTTTGACCAGCTAGTTTTTTTGTGAAAAAAAAAAAAAAAATTGATCTAATAAAAGTGGATGATTTTACTTTAAAGTTTGGTGACATACTTTTGGAGATAAACTTCCAAACCTTGAACATTTGATTTGCTTAAAGGAAAGAAAAAAAAGAGAACCCCCAAATTGAATTTTAAAATGCATGAAAGTAAATATGTTCAATAGGTATTGATAGAATGTTTAATTTCAGTATGATAAGGATGAATAATGTAAATTAATTTAATTTCTTTTGGGAAACTACTAAGGAGGTGGCCATTTGCATTTCATCACATACTCGTAGGTTTTTTCATTATTAAGATTTACCTGGATCTGTGTAAGGATAAGGAGGTGCTGGGAAATCATCACGTTCAATTTTTGGTTTTTCATCAGGTTTTGGTGGTTTGGCAGCGGGGAAATGTGCTAATCCAATAGGCTCTTCATTGTTCATGTGAGGTGATCGTGGTCGCGGTGTCTCACTCCGAATACTTTCAACTAAAGCTTTCATTCCCGATCTACTTGTTGCCGATTTTAAGGTTGATGACCTACTGCCTCTCATTGAATGAGCCGCTGTAAAATTTAGAGGAAAGAAAAATTAATCATAAACAAACGAAAATAAAGTATTAGTTGTTCTTAAAATACAGTATTAGCCTACGTCACTTCCAATAGTAGGTAGACAATCCAGGGCAGCCGCAAGATTTTCCCAAATGAATATAACAGAAGATTAAACTTGATGAATAAAATAAGAGTTTGTGAAACATGATTTCTTGCAATCATCCATTAAAAAGTATTAGAAATGCTACTTCTTTTAATTTCAGCTTCATTGAATTAATTAAAGGTACTTTCATTGGTGCTTAAAATTACTGTCCTTTAGTTACCAGATTAATTACTGATCCTAGGTGTCTGTCCATGAAAATCAATAATAAGGCAATAGGTTGAATACTGAAAAATGATACTTCATTTTTTTCAGGAAAAATAGACCATTTTTGGCACTATGCAGGGATGACTCGGCTGGGTACATGCTAATGATAGCAAAAGAAGTAGCTTTTTAGTAGATAACTTACATGCTGGCCGATGGAAGTGTGGTGATGTGGGTGGCTTATCATAGGGCTCAATCGGTCGCCGTAAGTAACCTTGTGCTGGTTCTTCAGTCAAATAACTATACGTGTAAATGCGACTGATATCTTCTGCATATTGTGGTGTTTTATATTCTCTAAGCAATAAACCTGGACTCCCAGCTCGAGGATGGAACTAAAAGTAAAATTATTTAAATTAATGCACAAGAGAAAATAAATCAGAATCAATGGCTCACCTTTAAAACCACATATGAACGGTGTAAGTTGGCGATCACATAACTCAGTTTGCGATGACGCAGACTTCCTGTCATACTTTATTTTTTAAATGGAAAACTACTCAATACCAATTCTTTAAAACTGCCGTGATTTTTCTTCACTTTGCGAAGAAAATTCTGCAAAAACTTCTTGGAATGATGTCAATTTGTTCTCCTTTGAAAAAATAACACGAAGGCAAAGACTTTCAGACACCGCAAACGAGATATGTGATTGCGGGCTTACGCCATTGATATCCGATATCTGGACTACAGGGTTTTAAAATTTCTACTCCCAAATTAGTATCTTCTCAACTCCTATTTTCTGAATTTTTTAAAGGGACATAAAGCATACTGCATGCAATTTTTACGGATTTCTCATGAGGTAGAGAGTATGGAGAGATATATTCGCCCAAAAGATAAAGTCTATTTGAAAATGATCAACTCAAAAAGACTTAAGCGCCAGAAATGAGAATTCAAAATAAATGGTAAAACTGTTTCGTTCAACCTGTTCTAAATCTTGGAGGTCAGAACAATTAATGTAAGAGAGGATTACAATTAAAAATTGGATTGTAGTTGTTACAGAAATTTTCCTACATTTTAAGGGGGAAAATTCAAGAAAAAACGAATTGGCGCTTGAGTCTTTTTGAGAATGAGCGGCATTATTTCGACACACTTTTTCCATTTAAAGTCAAATTTGTTGTATTTGAGGCTATATTCTGCAAAAAAAAATTCCATTTACACTTTCTCTACATAAAATACAACAATGACTTCCTCACTAATTCTTACGTTACTCATGATTGCTTGCAAGTGCAAAAAATTACTAAAACCTTAGATACAGAGACATGTATAGGCTGAAAGGACAAATATGTACTCCCTCATTATTGACAATTCGAGATAGCTGTGTGAGGAATTTAGAGCAGATCAAATCAAGATAAGCAAGTACTATATGGCACTTGCGTCCTTTTGATAATGACTGGACTTTCCAGATATTTTTTAGGCCTTAAAAATTCGTTTTTCTGCTTGTTCAGGGTGTCTACTAAAACAGGCTAGCCAAAAATCAGTACTTTCACAGTACTTTTCCAGTCCATTCCCAAGAAATTCAGTGCTTTTTCAGTACCTCCAATTGACGAAATTCGAAAATTTTCAAAAATTTGGATTTCTCGCTCGAATTGCGACAAAAATGATAAAAATTCCTGACCTTCTGGTTAAATTCCGCACTTTATCAGTACTTTCAGACGGCCCTTAAAAAATCAGTACTATATCCGGACTTTCCGAGGATTCTGGACTTGTAGACACCCTGTTGTTACATTGCAACAAGATGTATCCATGCCTAAGCAATACCAAACCACCAAAAACTCAATTTTAAATTATTTGGCGCTTAAGATTTTTTTTGTGAATGACCGCGATTCAATTGGTACTTCCAGGAGTTCCAACTGCTTGGAACACCACTTGAGGTAATTTCTGAATTTTTTTTGTGAGTTGCCAACATTCAGAGAATGCACGCACAAAATCATACATGAAAAGAAAACAAATAATAATTTTAAGTAACTATGATACAAGATATGCAAAACTAAAAGAATAATAAAATGAAACAAACCTTTCGGCTTAAACTACAGTAAGGACTATAAAGTGAACCATTTAGAGATGGCGTGCGTGAGCGAAGAGAGAACTGAAATATACATACAATTAAACAATACGTATGAAAAACTAAACAAAGAGCTAAAAACAAAAAATCTGAAAAATAAAAAAGATTAGAGGGCTTTAAAAATCAATGAGAAACTAACGATTTTGAATGCATACTCATGCAAAATAATAAATAAAATAATAGAGGTACATACAATCATCACAATAAGGAACGATGCATGCTTGTTGTTGGACTTGCACCGATCAGAAATTGAAGTGAGACCGACAAGCATACTGATGGCTAACTAAAAAACGGAATTCAACCGTTGGTTTTAAAATTCCTTCTACCTATCTTTTTCTCTTAGGGTAAAAAGACCCACATTTATTGCTTGATTTTCACCCAACATTTTTCACACAGAGATAAAAAACTATGGTAGATTTAAGAAATTAAGTTGATTATTTTTTATTTAAAAAATATAATGCATTGAGATTTTCAGTGTTGCAAATTGTGATGTGAGTTTGTAGATTTTAACCAAATTTCTCACACCCATCACCCATGTTGATTTCGATGTTAATGGTTACGGTGATATGTTCGGTCTTTGTTTCAAAGTCTTGTGAGTCTCAAATTAGCTCTTGATATATTGCACTAAAAAGCTGAAAAATGTGAGAATTTTTTTTTTTTTTTTAAAAAAATAAATAAATAAATATGCAGCATACCTGAGCAGCACATTACTTAGGAATACAGAGTGCAACCAAAATCAAGAGAACTAAAATGGAACTTGATGACTAAAAAGAAAATTGCAAGCTACTCTTTTCTCGCTGTTGGAGGAAAGCACCGAACCAACAGACTAACTAGCCTTAAATATTCTACGGATAAATTATCCAGTACCTACACAAAGTGACTAAACCACTGTAACAATTTTCATGTGTTGACATACCTGCATTTCACTGGCCGCAGAGCTGCTCAAGCGATCAAAGTCACGACCAGTGTCAGCTGTGTCTGTGTCTGTGTAATGGCCGTTTAGATGGGTGGATGATCCGCCATTGATTATCGCTCCATTCTCAGAGGGACCGGGTCCGCAACGAGGATGCCAAATAGCACCGCCTGTGTTCAAAGAATAATCACAAATGGCATTAATTTGTTAGCATAAATAGTTTGACGTAAGGATATTGTGGGGCTTTTGAGAGATGTACATTACTGTCAATAAGGTTCTAAATTTCATAACAAAGTTGACCTGCTTCGGTAATGAGCAATCAGTAGCAATGCATTTAAATTGACCAGAAGTCAAAAAAAGTAAATTTGAGTTTAGGTATTTAAATTGACGCACAGGATGTGAAAAGGGCACTTCTCGGTTGCAGTGTTTCAGAGTCTCCTCTAATATTTCATTCATTCAGAGGAAAGTGAATGCATCCATCTCACTAAAAATTTTACTGAATATTCCTTATGATTCTACAATTTTCTATGGGAAGAATTCTGGAAAAATTACCCATTAATTCTTCTCCAGGGGACTAATTAGCAACAGAGATTCTGAAACACCGCAATCGATAGGTGCCCTTTTCGCATTCAGTGACTCAATTAATACATTTAGGAAAGATTGAAAAATGATGATTTTGTACAAACATTAGGTGCATTCACATGCAAATGAAAAAAATTGATGACAAATTACCTTGAAGGTACATTTCTTCACCATCTCCGAAAGGATCTCCGCACTTGGTACATCTGGCGCACGTTGGATGAAAATGATGATTGTCACCAGCCTAGAAAACAAAGATTCTTCAAATGAATACCCTAGTCTGACTTAATGAAGGTTTACTTTAAATAATCCGAAGTTCTAAAACAATGCCCACTTAATTTCACTTCGTTTCCATATGCTTTAATTGATACAAGATATCAATGGCTAAGGTGCGAAACCACATGTTTCCGTTTGCAACACTGCAGACTCCCCGCCATACTTTACTTTTTCTTTGCAAAACGAGTCATCAAGATTTCTTGAGCACTCATTCGATTTTTCCTCTCTGTTAGCAGAATATTCTGTGTAAATTTAAAGCTATGAAGTTTGCTTGTTTCTCATTAAAAAATAAAATGGGAGCATATTACTATCATAATACATCATTTTATTTTTTGCTAATTTAGCAGCTTAGACAATCTAAACGTGATTATGTTACTGGTGCAACTGACCTATTCCCATCTTCGATCTTTTTTACAATTCCAGGTCATTCTTGATCAAGGCAAAAACGTAGAAAGCCCTTTGAAGCATTTAAAACAAGGGCTCCTCAAGTGATACACATAAAAAAAAGGCAAATCAAGAAACAAAGAGATTTAATTCCATATTTTTTTGAAAGGGACAAAATGAGGATGAAAGAATAAAATGGACGTTACCTGTAGGACCTTCCCTGAAATGTAGCGGTTACAATAAGCACATTTGACTCCAAATTGTTTTTGATAATCTTTTTCACAGTAAGGAACCCCATCTCTGTAGGGAAAACATTTAAAATTACATTTAAAAAGTTTTGTAAAACAAAATAGTTTTTCATGAGCAAATACACATATTTTAAAAAAGCAGTTGAGGAAAGTTAAGAACAGAAAGTATTAGTGACAGCGATAGTATAAGTAGTTTATTTTTACGAGGTGGACACCGAAGGCCATTTACCCTCCTCAATATTTTTTTGAAGAGGAAGAGAATTTTTTTTTCTTTTTCTAAATTCCTTTTTTTCCACAAAATGTTTGGCTTAACGTTGTTAATTAAATTTTTTGCTTCAAAAAGTACCAAATTTGGTAGGAGAAAATTTTCCAGAATATGAAAAAAATCGAATTCCAGATCTACAGCGAAATTTTCTGCGACACAGTCAATTTTGTTAGAAAAAGTCTCAAGAGTGTTTCGAAAGTAAAAAGCAAGCCATTCAATGGAGTTAAAGATAGGTTTATATATACTACTTCTTGATCGCGTTACTGGATTGAGCCGACGAAGAGTATCTTGGAATTGAGGATTTTAGTATTGTGAGGAGTAGTATTAACATTTTTTTTTCTTCAAAATTATTTTTCTTGTAAGACTTTTGATTCATGCCTGACTATTATTCAAGACTGTTACTACTGAGTTGAAGAAAAATTAATGTTAGAACTTGCATTTCAACACATCATTTTCTATTGAATAATGTTAAATTGTGGGATTGGAATATTCTGGTATGAAAAGACTTATGGAAATTTTTCAAGCAGATTAGAGGATAGATAAAAATTGATTACGTACTTGCCCATGTATTCACCATGAAGGACAACTCCACATGTCCGACACTTAAAGCACCACATATGCCAAGCATGCCCTAGAGCAACTAATGCTGGCCCTTTCAAATCTTCATGGCATCCCGCACACTCTGCAAAATAAAAACATGTTTCATGAGGGGTACTACTGCAAAGAAATAAATGGTGCACACTTCCGATGAAATAATTGCCATTTAATCCCGAAATTTTTCTGGCAATGTTCAGTGTCATTCTAGGTTTGCAAGGGAAGAGATTTGTATCTGAAAGTTCAGTCAAGGCAAAGGATAATACATCTCCTCCCTCTACATTGTAATGCAAAAATAAAACATGAGGGCTCACGAAAATCGTTTGATTCAAAGAAAACGAGAAAAAAATGTATTATTTAAATTCCAGTCTGTAGATAAATCACTAGGGAATTCTTGTGCCAAAAATCATCTTTTTAAGTCTTGAATTAAATGGGAAAGTACTGATTCCAATTAACCATCGATATCGATACATTGAAATCCGATGCAAAATGGAAACAGTGCTTTTGACGTTATTTTTAAGATTTATTTGTATGAAGATGATTTCCGGCATGAACATTACATTCCTAAATGATTGATCTATAGACTAAGATTCAGAGTTTCCCAAAATAATCCACCAAATGGTTAAAATTTGAAACACATCTTTTGTACCCAAAATACACTGCACAAAAGCTGAAGATCCACCTCAACTAAAACAACTTTTCAGGTGCAGATTCAAATTGAATTCTGAGTTAAGAAATGATGCTGGAATGATAGATTTTTAAATTTTTCCACACATGGAGTCAAACTTTCTGATTTTATCGGCACCTTTAGAATGATCATTAAAATTCTGCACTTTTCCAAAATTTACACTTATTCTGGACTTAAAAGTCACCTTGTTAAATTGAAAACACTAAGTATGAATATTTGAGACAGAGGCTTTCCTGTTTAAAGAAAACAAAGAGTTAGTTATTACCTGATCCTGGTGCTGTGCCATTTGAACTAACTGGACTAGACTGTAAAGATTGTGTTTCTCTAACAGGAATTTGAACACATTTTGCACACAATACTTCTTTGCCGGTATACGTCACCCTTTCACCACTTGGAAATGCTTGTCTGAAACAACAAAGAAAAATATAAATATTTAATTCGATACAGTCATGGATAAAAAACGAAATGAAAAATTTAATGATTGATAAGTAATAACATTTAATAATTAAGAGAAATTGAGAGATAGAGGGCTAATTCATGATAGAAAAAGGGAAAGAAACTGACATTCCTATTACCTACTTAAGTACTCTTCAAAAATAGAAACTACATTCTCATATAAAACATGCAGATTGAGAGAGACAATCTAATTATTTGAAACATTTCAAAAAAAAACCTTTGCCCCATATTCTGCGACCAGGAGAAAAAAATACAAGAATTGGCAAAAAATAAGACATATTTGAAAGTTCATTTACAGTCATCATTTGACAGTTCAATTCTGTGATTTAAAAATCAGTAAAAGATGAAGGAAAATTATATTATTACATAAGCGAGTGAATACACTTGAAAAGCAAATATGTCTATCTTTTAACTAAAATCTTACATAGGGAATATAAACCGACAGTGAAACTGCAAAGAAACGTAGGTATCTCAGTTGCGGTTTTCCAAAATCTCTGCCAATACTTCATGTTTTAAAAGGAAACCCAACTTGAACATTTCACAGAATGTTCTTCAGGTAGACAGGAAATACCACCGAGTTTTTTAGGAAGTGATGTCTAGTAGTTTTCCATGTAAAAAATAAAGTACAACTGGAAGTCTAAATTGCCATACCAACTGAGATACAAATTTATGTAGTTTCACAGACATCTGGCTACAATGAAAAAATAATGAAATATTTTCTACTCAATGCCAATCCCTACTACTTTAGTGAAATTTTGCATTGAACAGAGACTTCCTTGTATAATAACGTCTTCTTGCTACATACCTGCAACGGGCACAAGTAAAACACCTTTGATGATAAGTTTTTCCTAACGCTGAAACTACTTCTCCTTCTACATAGTCATTGCAAATGGCACACTTGGTACCAAACTGTTTTTGGTAGTCCTCCGTACAAAAATACACTCCATCTTTGTCAAAGAACCCTCCTTGAGCTAACGAACATTTGCATACTGAAACAAAGGGAACAAAACAAAAAATAAGTTTCTTGTTTTTTTAACGTTCATTCTGAAAAATATTGTTAAAGAGATACGTAATTGTACATATGAAGCCTTGTAGGTATGTAAAAAGAACGGATGTTAGGTTTTTAAGTTTTGAGAAAATCGGAAACAAAGTTTTCAAAGCTGTGCATTCGGGTGTCCATTACGCTTATAGAGTTCGGTCAAGGACTTTATTTCAGAGCCAATCCTTTTTCGAAAAAATGAGCTTTATTATTCATTTATCATACCTAATAATATCGTTTTGTCCTCAGTTATGTGTACAGGGTTATTATTTTTTATTTATTTATTTTATTTTTTTTTAAACATACACGGAAAAAAACACCTTGGATGAACATGTAAGGGTTCATGAACATAAAAATCAGAATGAAAAAATATTAACATGGCGGAGTAAAACATATGGAGATACCGGGGATCGAACCCGGGGCCTCTCACATGCAAAGCGAGCGCTCTACCACTGAGCTATATCCCCTGTGGAAGCGACAACTCGAAATTAACGCAGTTCAGAGGCCAGCATGAAGTCATGGAGCTGAGGTGCCCATAGCGCAGCGACAGCGCCGTCTGGCGGAAAAGAAGGGGAACTTTCGGAGCGGCGCGCGCCGCGCCGTGACCGCGACCTTCATCAACACGATAGTTCAGGAGTTGCCATGTTGAGATTAAATAAATGTCTTTGGCTTCGATGGGTCATTAGCCGAGCAGTACCGAGAGTAAGATATATTGGACGTACTTCTGCCAAACGGAACTAAGTGCATTATGACGTGAGCCCTGTTATGCATATATCCTTATGGGTCTCAGGGCTCATGTCTTCATGCACATAGTTCCGTTTGGCAGAAATGCGTCCTATGGCTCATAAGATACGGCTCTCATTTAAAATTTCTAGCGAATAAGTATCTGACATGGGTAGCCCCTGAAACTGCCTCGCAAAATCTTAGCCGGAGATGCAAAAAATTCTTAGCCTTCTCATTATTAAGACCCCCTTTTCCTCAGAAATTTCGAAAATATGACTTTCGCACGGCTCTGACCCTATGAATAACCGCAATTGCGAAAAACACGTGATTTTTACCGCAGTTTTGCGGGGGAAAAAAAAAAAAAAAAAAAAAAAAAAAAAACAATCCACTATGATTTTACGGCTTTTCTATTTTATTCACAGTTTTCGGGGCCTTCCAATTTCCACACTCGACAGATGGTCTTTGCACCCATGATAAAATATGGGAGCCGTGGATGGTGAAAGACATAATCTGGAGCTTAAGGGACGAGGCGCATAAGTGCAGTTTTTGAAAAATTGAGATATTAATGATTTTGGCTAAAACTTATCTTAATACAAATCTGATACAAATTCACTACCACAATCCAATTTTTAAGCAACAAAAAGTGAGATTCAACTTTCTTGACAACAGAGAAGTTTACATCATTTACAATATGCATTTTGTGATTTGGAGGCGAATTTTAGGTAAAGGAAAAAATTACATCTATAATGGAAGTAGATAATCAATTTGGCGGGAGAAAGACGGTTTTCGTATTTCACTTCATTTGCTATTTATTTTTTTCCTTCTTTCTTTTTTTCTTTTTTTTTTTTTGTTTTGTGCTTAAGTTTTAAGCTTCCTACCTACTTGCGAACTGGCCCTGACAGGAAGGCTGTACGAGCCGACGGAAATAGAAAACTGGGCGTGGTTCAGCTGAACCTTTTAAAATGATTGGTGCTTCGGGGAAAACTGCACGAGGAAAAGGGTGAACCGGAGGTGTACAGAAAAAAACCTAACACGGTAAAATTGAATACAAGATAAAACTCAAAAAGTGTAAAACAATGGATTGATCTCTAAAAAATAAGAAAGAAAGGGTGACAAAATCTCTCATCTCCTGAGAGTACAGTAATTTTTAATTTTGTCGTCTTTCGGTGATACAAGAGACAGAACCTTTTATTGGTCGAGTTAATAGAGAAACCAAACACGGAATCTGGCCTGGAGCGGCGCGGCGCAAAGAGGAATGATGACGAGGATCTAAGGTGAAAAGGAGAAGCCCTGGGCGCGGCGGTCGGCATGTAGCACATATTAGCGCCTACAAGACTACATGAATACTTCACGCATTGCGTCAAACACAGTGCGGTCAACAGCCGTCGCGCGTCGGCGGGAAACGCATAGCGCCTACAAGACTGCATGAATACTTCACGCATTACGTAAAACGCAGTACGGTCAGCAGCGCAGCGGTCGACGTGAAACGCATAGCGCCTACAAGACTGTGAAAACAGTTCACGCATTATGCCAAAGGCCAAACGCAGTGCGGCCAGCGCTTGGCGGCGGCGGAAGTTAAAATTATTAAATCACATTTATGTTTGTTCTTTCATAATTTTTTCCTTCATTTCTTATCAATGGGAGGCCTTGTTTACATAGAGATAAGTTTACGGAACTTAACTTTCGCGCAAAGTTCCGTGAAATTTTGCTAGTGTTGACACGGCTTTCAAAAAAAATGTGCTCAACACGTGTAAACGTGTCTTATGCACCCCCCCCCCCCTCCGGCATGTTCACTTGATGGTTTTTATTGATGTTTCAAAACGAATGAGAAGGGGGCGGCAAAATACATGCGGCCATGGGCGGTAGGTAAGTAAATCCGGCCCTGCGCGCATCTCAACAAATTCGTGTTTTTTTTTTGTTTTTTTTTTTCGTTCAAGAATTATAAAAAAGTCCAGCCAACAAGGTTAATTCAGAGCCCAATATATGAGGACCCAAAGATTGTAAAAACTATGTCTTACATTACTGATTCACGGTTGCCATAATTCTTCATCTTCCAAGTCCCTGACTTTCCCTGACTACTTCCGCTTTTACCTGAGTCCAATAATTTCGACTTCTCGGACTTTCCCTGGCATTCAATAGTAGAACTTGCACTTTGATTTTTTCCCCCTTTAAATTACACTCACTTAAGCTAAACTCTGGACGCATTAAATTCCCCAACTTTTTGTGTAAATTCCCTGACTTTTCCCGCCACCGCCAATTCCCTGACTTTCCCTGATTTTTCCGGTTTTCCAGACCGCAGCAACCCTTCAATGATTGCTTTAGGATCATCGAATTTGAGTACCAGTAGACTGAATGAACTCAAAAAGAAACGAATCAATGACGAAATATTTATAAGAAGCCTGCCTAAAGTTTTCGCATGAAATCCTAGGTAAGCGCTGACAAATATCAAGTAAATGATTCTCATTGCTATCACGGCAGTATATCAAGTGCGGGATGTTTTCCGGGAGTCATACAGGCACGCCTGGTTCGGGAACGCAGTCTAGAGATGGAAAAAGCCGAACGCATGCGCATCAGAGGCGAAGCGTGAATGCCCGATTATCGATACTTCCCCATTTGAAGCTACGGTAAAGAATCGAATATAAAGGCTTTCGTTGCTGACACACTTTTTATCGATTCTTTTCCATAGGTTTAAACGGCAAGTCAATCGATATATCGCTGATGCGCATCCTGTGCGACCGCGGACTCGGAGCAAGAACCTAATAATACACTCGGCGTGTTTGTATTTACTCCACTCCGACACTTGAAAAAAGCCACACTCACATTCACATTAGCTCGGAGCTGGATGTGCAGGTCGAGCAGCCGAAGCTCTGGCACAGAAACACTTGTAGCTTGTAGCTTTACCGTCAAAAACGGGTTAATGATGGTTTTATTGCTCGCCAGTTAAAGCCCCCGCTCCTGCCATCCACGAAAAAAGCCTCCATCACTCTAGGTTTTCAAGCTTTAAGTGAGGACAAAATCGTCCCGAGCTTCGGACGAACAAGTTCGGCGAATTCTGGATGTAAGGCGGTACTCCTCTAAGGATGCAAGAAGTTTTCAGCTTGGCCTTCTCATTTTAAACCCCCCCCCCCCCCCAAAAAAAAATTAAAAAAAAAAATTAAAATTCAGTTAAGACCTTTTTCGGGTCTCATCCAAACCGCAAGGAGACGAAAAAATTCAACAATGGGCCCGGCGAGGCATCGGGTTGGCGGCACAGATGGCGCAGAACAAGTTATGCAAGAGAAAAGACTCGCAGGGTATGGATTCGGGTCAAGCAACTCGATTTACGACGAGTCGGTCACTCACGTCACAGCACACTCACTGTCACATATCACATTCGTATACTGCCGTACTCAAGAAGAACGTCGTATGAACATTCGAGAGTTGCCAAATTTCCTCCGATTAAATGTTTGTTTTTGAAGAAAGTTATACGAATATTTTTACTTGAAATTTCAGGGACTTCAGGTGAAATTGCGGAGAAAATTATCTGAAAAATTGGAAGGAAAATACTCACAAGTTTACTGGGAAATTCGTGTTTTATCAAAGGAAATTTGGCAACGCCTGAAGGTTCATACGGCGTTTTTCCTTAGCACGGCAGTGTAGCACAGGTTATGGCTGTGTTTCAAAAGCATGTGATGTGGGTGTTTGGCGCGCTTCCTTTGATTTTTCTCATATTACATTCTAATTAACAATTTTGGGATTGATTGTGATCAGGGCCGGATTTACCTACTTGCCGCCCTCTTCTCATTCGTTTTGAAACATCAATAAAAACCATCAAGTGAACGTGCCGGAGGGGGAGGGGTGCATAAGGCGCGTTTACTCGTGTTTGACACATTTTTTGAGAAAGCCCTGTCAAAACTATAAGCAAAAGTTCATGGAACTTTGCGCGAAAGTTAAGTTCTGTAAACCTATCTCTGTGCGTTCAAAGCCTTCCATTTATCAGAAATGAACGAAAAAATTATGAAAGAACGAATATAAATGTGCTTTAATGATTTTAACTCCCAACACCAAGCCGCACAGACCACACTGTGTTTGGCGCAATGCTTGAAGTATTCCTACAGTGTTGTAGGCGCTGTGCGTTTCACGCCGCGCCGACCGCTGCTGAACGCAGTGTGTTTGACGCAATGCGTGAAGTATTCACGCAGGCTTGTAGGCGCTGCGCGTTTCACACTGACCGCAGTGACCGCACTGTGTTTGATGCAATGCGTGAAGTAATCATGTAGTCTTGTAGGCGCTAATATGTGTTACATGCCGACCGCCACGCCGAGTTCTTGTTGTTGTTGTTGCCCCCCTCCTCCCCCCACCTACTCTTATGATTATATAGAACAGTGGCGTCTACGCTAAGGAAGCACCCCTTCCCTAAAAAGAATTTGGGAGATTACTATTTTGATACGAATATTATTCTCTTAATTATGAATCGAGGCACTTGAATGGAAACCCACGCAGAGCCAGAACATGAGTGAAGCGTGAACTTACTTTTACAATTGAAACAGGCTATGTGAAAATATTTGTCTTGGACCCGCAGAACTTCTCCAGAGCATTTCTTCTTGCAGTTGGCGCAAAAAGTTTTTCCTGCGAACAGAATTCAAACACGCATGTTAGTATAAAACAACTTAAATATTATTTAAAATCAATTGTATAACTACTTTAATACACATACATATAAAAAGCACCATTCACGAGCATGCTTCTAGACGCATGCATACATAAACTCAGGTACACATTTTCTCCAAACAGTTGCTGTGTTACGGAAGACCGCAGTATGTGCACTTACAATCAGACGTGAGTTTCGGTTGACACGTGTTTTTTGGGCTCACTTCAGGACTTTACTGCTCATTTCCGTAACACGGGGATAGATTGGCTTCATTTCTGAAAGCACGTGGTCCCTACCTAAAGAGGCACTGGAAAAAAAAAAACACATTGGATCTAGAGTCCAGACTCTTGAAAACATTGCCGAGAAAAAGAACTCTTGATTCAATCAGATTTAAGCTTAAATCAAAAGGAAATTCGCTCAAATTAGGAGGCTTGGTCTTGATTTAAGCTTAAATCTGATTGAATCAAGAGTATTTTTTCTTGTCGATGTTTTTAAGAGTCTGGACTCTAGATCCAATGTGTTTTTTTTCCAGTGGGCAGTACCAATAACTTAGTTTGAATTTTATGATGAGACTGCGGTTTTTCTTCCAGATGACGGTCAGACGGTCACATTTCGATTCATAGCATTCGAAGTCACTATGTCTATCGATGGCCAAAGTGCAAGACCACGTTCACGTACCTCCGTTTGCGACGTTTCAGGTTTCCTCTCATACTTTATTTTTTCCTTGGAAAAGTAGTCAACAAAATTTCTCGAAAACTGCCTTGATTTTCTTCCCTGTTGGCAGAATATTCAGTATTGATTTCAAGCTAAAAAGCTGACGTGTTTCTCTACAAAAAAAAAAAAAAAACTCGGAGTAGAGATTTTGAAACACCGCAATATAGACATACGTGGTTTCGCACTTCATCCATCGATATAATCCAATCGATCTGGCAACATCTCACGGAGCTCCCACGCGGCCACCAGGGGTCCGGAGCTAGCTCCGAATCGGGCTCCCAGGGTGGAGCTAGCTCCGGCCCGGAGCCAGGATTAGGCTCCATGGTTGGAGCTAGCTTCGGGCCGGAGCTCTGGCTCGAGCTCCAGACCGCAGATAGCTCCGGCCTGGAGCCAAGATTAGGCTCCACGGTCGGAGCTAGCTCCGGGCCGGAGCCACGGATCGGGCTCCAGGTAGAGGCTAGCTTCGGCCCGGAGCTAAAATTTAGCTCAACGGTTGGAGCTAACTCCGGCCCGGAGCCCCAGATTGGGCTCCAGGTTGTAGCTAGCTCCGAACTCGGAGCTAAAATTAGGCTCTGCAGTCGGAGCTAGCTCCGGTCTAGAGCTAAAATGTGGCTCCATGGCCGGAGCCAGCGTCGGTCCGGAGCTAAAATTAGGCTCCATGGTCGGTGAATGTTACGGCAAGGTGCCGTTGAGAGACAATGTGATTGCCGGACTATCTTCCCGGAAATGGGGAGGGGAGGTTCTCTCAGAGATTCGAAGTTGGCGCACGGCCTCGCGAAATTGTCATCATTGAGAACCTCCGAAAATGAATGATACGAGAAAACAAAATAATATGTACTTTCAACTGAAATATTCCTTAATTTAACAGAACCTAATCTTGTTTAAATTATCGCGGCAGTTGCCCCGTGCAGAAATGAGGAAAGGTGTGAATAACTTTGTGCTACCTTAAACAGGCGAGCCAGTCAAAGGAAGGTAACCTTAAACAGGCGTACCCGGGAATGACTTCGCGCTACCTTAAACAGGCGAGCCAGTCAAAGGAAGGTAACCTTAAACAGGCGTACCCGGGAATGACTTCGTGCTACCTTAAACAGGCGAGCCAGTCAAAGGAAGGTAACCTTAAACAGGCGTACCCGGGATAGTATGAGAGGAATGACTTCGTGCTACCTTAAACAGGCGAGCCAGTCGAAGGAAGGTAACCTTAAACAGGCGTACCCAGGAGGTGAGTGGTGCAGAGCGCATACTGAACTAACAGCCGTTCCGCGGCTGTATTTATATGGGAGCCCAGGAACTGGTTTGTTATACAACAAACCAGTCGCTTATGTAACTGAGCTGGTGTGCAAACTGGTTCGTTATGTAACAAGCGACTCCGAAGGTAAACGCTGTTGCCAGACTACCTGTGTCCTGGACAGTCGGAGCCGGCTCCGGACCGGAGCTTCTGAGACTATATATTTGGCTTGGCTCCGGCTCCGGCAACCGAAGCTGAGTAAAAGTAACATTTAGCAGGAGTCCGGCATAGAGAAAAAAAAGGAGGTGTTTGCATCTTGAGGATTTGTACCCACCTACGTCATCAATGTAAACAAGACGCTCGTTGAGGGTTATGTTGACGCTGTAAAAACGGACCATAATGTCCCATTTTTTTACTTAAATCAACTCTTTATTTAATTTCAAGCACTTTTTATAGAATGACTTTTTCCCTTAAATTACACCATTTCCAAGAAAATCGACAGGATAAAAACGTCGCTGTACCCAATGACGTCATCAAAGCTATAGATACTCTATGAAAAATTCCAAGATGCCCGAAATGCAAACACCTCCTTTTTTTTCTCTATGGGAGTCTGGCGCTCGGAGCCTGGAAAAACAGATTCGTCTAGGCTCCGGAGGTTGGAGCTTTGGGCTGGAGCCATAGCTCCATTACGAAACTGCTATATCAGATGTATACGATTTTTTGCTTCGATTTTAGGCCGAATAATTCGTCAATCGTCGCAAACAGTACTAACGATTGATTCGTGGTTGTCAAATCTACAATTTAATCGGAGCCGAATAATTCGTCAATCGTCCGCAAACAACTAACGATTGATTCATGGTTGTCAAATCTACAATTAATTGGAGCCGAATAATTCGTCAATTCGACAACTAATTGGAACCGAATAATTCGTTAGTTATCAGCAAACAACTAACAAATTATTCGTGCGGCGTTAAGTGAAGAAATAATCGGAATCAAATTATTCGTGAGCCGTTAGTTTAAAAAACAATCGGGATCGGGACCAAATAATTCGTTCGTTTTAGCAAATAGTTAATGCATTTTTACACTCACACGTTTACACTTTGCTTATCTGGAAAAAATTTACGGTTGAAATTGAGATCCACTCTTAAATACATTCCGATTACTATCAATTGATCCACTCTCGCAGTCAGGCCTGCCACAAGGGGGGGGGGGGGATACTGGGTCACTGGTACCGGGGCCCGGGTCCCGGAAGGGGCTCGTGCCCGTGCTGCCCGTAAAAAACCACTACGTTTTCACATGCAACCCTTGTTTCGTTAGAAAAAGTGAAAAATTTACCCTAAAAATTTCGCAAAAGGTGAATAAATTTTCAAAAACACGCTGGAGTACTGTAGAATTCTTCTTAAATTTTCAAGATTTTCAGTACAGAAGGATATTTTTAGTAACTGTAATTCATTTTCTTTCGTCGTCAGATGCTAAGAGTCTCCAGTCAGGGCATCCTCGACTTTAATGGCTCATGGCTCAACTCCCTTGCCATACACAAACGAAGGGGGAGTCCAGGGGGCCTGGCCCCCTTTAGAATTGAAAATAGTATCATAGCCCCCCCCCCCCAAAAAAAAATAAAAAAATAAACATTTTCCAGGTGTTTTGAATGCAATAATTCGCGCGTATTTTGTGCTGAAAGTAGAAAAAAAAGCGTACTTATTCCGCAGAAATTGATGGAAAAGTTCGTCATGGAAGCTTCAAAACGCGTCCGAATAGATTTATAAATTCAAACATTTCTCATGGGGTGGCCCTCGGACTCCCCCTCCCCCCGGTGCTTGGGGCGCGGGCCTTAAAACTGGTACCAGGGCCCGAGATGGGATGTGGCGGGCCTGCTCACAGTGATTACTTATACCTCAAAAGCCGGAGGTAGACGTTCCCGAAATATTTTCTCGGGAATTTCCGGCACTTAACTTTTCTGGGAACCTTGAATTCCTAATCTGATGAAAATGAAATAGATGGATATAAAATTCATAGCATATCGAATCCTCACTGCGTTAAGTATCTGCTTCGCGCCGGCGGCGCCATCAGCCGCCGACCGTGTCTCTTATCTTATTCCTTTAGCTTCCGTGCATCCCTTCACGGAGTTCGCCAGACGTTCAGTCGTACGTCCGTTTTTAGACCTTTTTGACCGTTTGCTTTGAACTGGTTGTGTTAAGAGTGACAGTGGCCTTCACCTGTCGTCCAAGACCATATTGGCACCCTTGCGCCTCAATCGCGTCATGTCTTATCTTTTCGGGCGAGGTATTCATGCACTGCTACGACCCGCTCGGCGCGGCGCGGCGCTCGCTCACCTGATTCCTGTAATCAGCCGGTACAGCTCCCCGGATCTCGGTCTCTCTTTATTCACCTTGTTTTCCTCATCGTTTCGTTGCCTTCGATCACGGCTACCTTTTTCTTTCATCCGAGTGTGGAGTCAACCATCTTTTCACCGTCACCTCTGCCTGTCGCATTAAATGTATGGTTCCAATTCACTTTTCGGTGATTAAACATCATTACGGCTTCCCATTTAGATAACAATACAATCAAAATTGGTGCCCCATACGATTTTGATGTGCTGAATCCGAATTTGACCTCAGATTTTCTCTAAAAAATCATATTTAAAATTTATCACCATGTTTTCACAAAAATCATGAACTCTTATTCTCATGCAAGTAGGCCTGTCCCCGAAACGATCGATCGATTTTTTCGATCATCGTTCCAAGACCTGTTCCGCTTTGAAACATCGCTTCGATCAAAATGCCGTTTCGTTCTATGTCAATTTGTAATGTTTAAACAAGATTTACCATGTTCAGCAAATAATTGCAGATGAATTTTCATATTGATCACAATAATTTTTTCCCTCCCGTTTCGATAAATAAAAGCACCAGCGTTAAAGACCATATAGCAGCTCTGTCCCTAAATTCTATTATTACCATGTGTTTTGTTTACTTAGAATTACCAAAAATCATTCTATGTGCTTGCCCCCTCCTCCCTCCCTCCCTCCCTCCCAAAACAAAAAAATAATTTAACCAGGCAAACCATGAAAAGACCATGTCTCGATTCTCGTATATTTATTTCGATTACTTTATCAGAGCGATCGATCAATTTTGATTCAACATGCGCTTATCGCATTCACCCCAATATTTGGTAACTAATTATTTGTGACGTATCAGAGGTTCGCTGCTCTACCTCTCAATCTCAATACGGAGGGTAGGTATGGATTCGATCGACATGAATCGATCAAAAATTAAAAACGTGAATCGATCGACGTGAATCTATCGACATCGATTCGATCGATAAATTATTTAGAGGTGTTTTTTAGAGGTACAACGTCGCGAAGTTTTATAATATCGTCTTTTTTACTATTTTTTGCTATTTTCTTCAATTTTCTCAAAAAACAGTCACACGTTTGCAGGTCTTAATATTATCAGGAAGTAAAAATACGTGGTATGCATCGTTACAGCCGAAAAACGAAATACCGCGGATCGGCCCATTGTCGCCCCATTTAAGTCAATGTAATGTTTTTGGAGATGTCAGCCTCACTGCGGCACCGGGCACGTGTTAATATACTGTCGGAGGACGAAAATACTTGGCAGGTATCATATTTGGATGGTAAAGATCTAATGTAGGGGGCGCCGGTTCATTGAGCGAAAACAAATTCCCATGTTAACTTGGACCACCCTATAAAGCTTGCGTCTTGGCCCGCGCGTTCAGCGGCCGACCGCGGCGCGCCCCGCCGGCCCATAGCCTCACGTCGTCATTGGACCGTTTGTGACCTTATACGCTTGAAGACACGCCAAAACCGACGGAATTTCCGACCTAAGAACTGCAATATGCAATTTTGCCTCAAAATTGATACGTCGGTTGCCAAAATTTTTAATTTTGGATTTAGGCCCTTTAGGCCCTTTGAGGCACTGGTAAACATTTTTTTAAAACATTTTCCTTTGAGGGAGTTCTTTAGAGATCACATAGAAACTTTTTATGGGTTGAGCAAATTGCTTTTCGCAAAACTAAAAAATAAGGTACACCCTACCCCCCCCCCCTTCCGCCATCTTGCCATTAGATCTGATTAAATGAAAACGGAAGTGAAGAATTAAGTTCACCCTCAACTCTGTAGATACGATTTAAGCGGCTCAGAAGTTGAAATAGTTGTATTCTGTATATTCGCAAATTCTGTACACCGTCTTCTGTTTAAGTATTGTTGAAAGAAGGGCAAAAGCATACGTTTAAACAGGACCAAAGCTTCTGATTTTAAGCCCAATAATCTTTCCAAAAATAAATTCCGATCTCCGTCCGAAAGCACAGAGCCACATGTATATTAAAAACTCCTTAACAAGTTCGGGGCACCGGGCACCTCTGCTCTGATTATTTGAGTCCTTTCTACAAAAATAATTATCCAAAGACACCGTAAAATTGAAGGGGGGGGGGGGGGTTCACGGAGCCGAAGATGCCGCACAAGAAACAGTTACCTCTCCTGTTTTAGAGAAAACAATTTTTAAAATCAAAACTGAAGTGGTCAAAAATATTGTGAGGCATAATCCGGCATTATTAGACAAGATTCCAAAAGTGAGGGAGGCAATCGAGAATGCAAAACTCATGCGTGAGAAGTCACTCTGGCGGATTCATTAGTATGAGGGAGTCAGAGAAGAAAGGAACGGAATGGGCAGGGAGCGAACGAAAATCTGAGGGGCGAGCGATGCGATCGACGGACGAAGGTGACAGACTTGACACTCGATCGAAAAGGTATCCGTGATCGAGGTAAAACAAAATCAATATAAGGAAAACAAAGTGAATGAGGAGAAGGGAAGTTGGCAAGCGTGTCCCGGGAGGACTGAGGAGGGACCGAGTGTGAGTGGGCGAACTTGCCCGGAACTCCGGATGATAAGGTGTGAATGAGGTGCCGCTGTGCCACCTAGGTTTCGGTTCAGCGAGGAGGCATTGTTACTCATCTCACAACAGAACCAGTTCAACGCAATCGGTCAAAAATGTGTAAAATGTACGCATAACTGAAAGAGAATGTGAGACAGACTCCAGAAAAGGATGCTATGAAGGGAGATAAGAGACGCGGCAAGTCCGGCGGGCGGCGCGGCGCGGCGCGAGGCAGGTACGCAAGTACGGAACGCTGTATGACGGCATTGATGTCCAAATCATTCGAACTTGTGTTCAAACAGTAGCGCTGATGAGCAGGCTACTCATTGTCAGCCACTGCGCACCCTTCGGTGCATAGCAGCAGTTGGGAAGCATTCTACGTATTCGCTCACTTTTATAACGTGATTGTAAAAAATCTGAGTCCTATTTCCAAAATCTGATTAGAGCGGGCTCATCTCGAAACAATTTCCTGCCGATAGCCGCAAGAATCATGGAAATCGGCTTAGTAGAAGGCTCAAATGAACCGTGAAAAAACATGAAAATTTAAATTGTTTAAATGGGAGAATTCGCAACTTTACCACGTAATATAAAAATAAAACCTGGGTCATATTTTCAAAATCTGAATAAAGCGCGCGGGCTCATTTAGAGAAAATTTCCCATCGACAGCCGCAAAAATCATGAAAATCGGCCCGGTAGAACGCTGGAACTAACAAAAAGCGTTACCAGATATGCAAATTTAGGAGGTCTCGGAGCTTATATATGTCGCAGGCAATTCGCAATCGCCGGCAATTTACAAGCTGGTGGTGGATAAATATAGGAAATCATAAAATTCAGAAATAAAAGAACGAGATTAGAGTGCTGATTATGTTGCCTGTAATGTGAATAGACACTTTTACATCCTGAAAAACGTGGCAGGAATATGCACACTTAGAAGAGCGTGTAGTGAACTCTGTGACATTAGTTGGATTGAGATCGGACAGGCAACTAAACTAACATCGTGACAAAACGTAGAGTATCACAAAAAATGAAGGCGCTTCAAGCTGAGCTCATACTTTTGAAGACCATAACCCTCAAAAATTGCATTACGCCGATGCGCATCATTGCGATTTATTGAAACAACGTGTGAACCGCTTGCAAATTGCCGGCGATTGCTAATTTCCTGCGACATATAGATAGATATTATATCCTCTCTCCATTATCATTGCAAAACCAGCCTAAACGAACAAACGCAAAATCGACCAATTTCTCGAAATATTACTTTGTACTTAGGCGGTTCTAGACCTTCATGCTTGGAGGTGCCCAGAGGTGGAAAATGTCGGAGACCGATCCCGGAGGGGACGATCGCTCAGGGGAGGCCTAAGTTTCGGCCCTCAAGTTTTATCCCTTTCCTACCCTCCTTTCTCTTTTTTTCTCCTTCCTTTCTACTTAAATGCCTATAAATTCAATGTAGAAAATTGTTAGCAAAACTTTCCATCAAAACTACAATCTTACGAGATCCCCCTCCTCCCATCACCCCTTGCCCGTAATCATTGAATACCTGCAGATTTCAAAAATTCATGAAATAAAAATATTGCCAATTTTTTGCGCTTCATAATACGATTTTTATTGACGTTTTTACTTGCCCAAAAGCCTCTTTCACGGTCCCGGTAACCGTACTTAATTTTTGCTTGGGGGTGCACGGCACCCACTGGCACCCCCGTAGAACCGCCTATGGCTTTGCATCAGCACAGAACAAACTGAACTATGTTTTCTTCACGAAACTCCAACTCCGTGCTCGAAGCTGCCAAATAAAATTTAAAAGCTACGCTCAGGGGGCCGGAGCCTACTATTTTCCAAGAAGCTCCGGCTCCGACGCCCGGAGCTACGAAAATAAAATCCTTGGATTGGCTCCGGAGCCCGGAGCCGACTTATTTTTTCAAGAAGCTCCAGGTGCGGAGCCCGGAGCCAACTATTTTTCTCATGGTGCTCCGGCTCCGGAGCCCGGAGCTAACTATTTTTCTCATGAAGCTCCGGCTCCGGAGCCCGGAGCTGGAAAATCAAATCAACTGGCTCCTCTCCGGAGCCCGGAGCCTTGTAGTTTTCTGAAGAGGCTCTGGCTCCGGAGCCTGGAGCTGCTAAATAAAATTGACTGGCTCCGCCCTGGAGCTCGGAGCCAACCATCCCTATCACGAAGCTCCAGCTCCGGAGCCTGGAGCCCAATATTGGGTCCAAGAAGCTCCAGGCTCGGAGCTGGAGCCTGAAAAACGAGAAGGAGCCGCCTTGGCTCCGGCTCGCTCCGGATCCCTGGCGGCCACCAGCCCAGCCAGGATGTAGCATTCGAACGTGTCTGAGCGGTGATGCGGGTTGCAGCGGTTCAACGGCAAGGCGCTGTGAGTTATGGATGCACAGAGATTAGATTTCGTAGCCAATGAATTAAGTGTGAATTAACAAGCAGATCCATGAGTGATTTCGTTTGGTTCGCCCGTGGCAAACCGCCAAGAAGGGATCACGATGTTGCGGAATAGAGAGACCACCAGCACCATAACTCGATCGAGATCAAGACATATGGTTCTCCATCTCAACTGCAATATCCATGAATTTTCGTATACATCGTATTAATATAGGTGACCCATCAGTTACTAGCGAAATTCTATATTTTACCGTACCAAGAGGACCGTCTTTATGTCTGCCGGACTGCCTAGCCGAAGGGACTATACAGCCAAAAAGCTTAACTGCTTAGCAATGTTGCGAGATTTCACTTCATTACTTATGCAAGATTTATAGGTAAGTTAACAAACTCATTTTCGTGCAATCTAAAACAAGATTCACGAGGACGTCTTCAGAAAAAGAGAAGAAAGCAGTGGCGAGGCGTGAATGATTAATCGATATTTCCCCATTCGAAACCATGGTAAAGAATCGATTATTAAGGTGTTCGTAACGGACACCCTGTTTATCGATATTTTTCCATAGGTTTAAATGGCAGAACAATCGATACATCGCAAAGCACGCCACGCCACCGGAAAAAAGGGAGGAGGGTCGCATTGCTTCGTCCCAAGTCAATCGACCCCTTCAATTTTTGAAGATGCGATCTTATTGACCAAATTGAGCAGCGTGAGTTTTCCATAAACCTCGAGGAGAGGAGGGGGGGGGACGAGACCAAAGATAAAAGAAAATCGGGGCCAGGTCGAAAGTTGTCGGGAGGGGTCGCTTTTCTTTGTCGCTACCGTGGCATTTCCCATTTTTCCCGTTCGGCGTCGAGAACAATGAAAGAGAGAGAGAGAAAGGGAAGAAAAAGCTCTGCGTGGCAGGGCAGTGCTCTCTGATTAACTCAACTACACCGTCGTCAATGGTGAGGCGTAAATGATCGATTATCAATATTTCCCCATTTGAAGCTATGGTAAAGAATCGATTATTGAGGTATTCGATGCAAACGTCCTGTTTATCGATCCTTTTCTATAGGTTCAAATGGCAGATCGATCGATATATCGCAAAACACGCCACGCCACTGACAGCCGTTCAGGACAGGATCGATCCGATGAACTCCGATGCAATCTTCGGCTAGAGCAATAAGGAAAGTGGTTTCGGACGTGGAACGGAACATTTGACATGGTAAGAATGGACCACTGCGGGCTGATTATAGAAATTTATAGACATAGCGATAGACGAAGATAGCGAAACGGAAATGAAGCTATCTTATTGGTGGAAGCGGATGGTTGCCATAGACAAGGCGGTTATACTAATAGACTAACTAACAGTGACTTACGAGAGATCCAATAGTTAGTCCATCATTTCCCCCTCAGTCTATGAGAGCCGCCCGCTTCAACCATTAGGATCGCTTCATTATTCTTGATCTTCTATGTCTATCGCTTTATCTATCGATTTCAATAATAAGCCTGCTGAACACGGTAAAAAATTAAGCGCTTCAGTACACGTCTCCTCGTCTAGAAGTCAAAACACAATGGACACGTTGAAATTTCGAATTCAATTCAAACCTCCCACTCACGAAAACAATAAAATCAGTGTGGCTTAAATAAAATTAGCTTTTGAAAACTATTTCATACGTTCGACAAAATACTATTGAGTTTTCTTTTGTAAAACTTTTCATTCCTTTGGTTTACATTACTTGTAACATTTCCAGGGAATAGCAACAAACAAACAAACAAACAAACAAACAAACAAACAAACAAAATTAATTCGCCGCAAAATAGACTTATTAGTGCACTGCTTCATTTGGCTCGAGTAAACTTCAAAGTATTTAAACAAGGAACTTAGAACTCACGAATATAAAGAAATGCTGAATTTTCAAAAGAGCCTAACTTTTTCGGCTTATTTCTGTAACGACAAGTGTATGATTGCTTCCCCTAGGTACTCGAATAGGTGTTTTTATAAATCGACGGTGAAAGTCGGCAATCACATAACTCGGTTTGCGACGTCGCAGACTTCCTGTCATACTTTATTTTTTAAACGGAAAACTACTCAACGGTAATTCTTTAAAACTGCCGTGATTTTTTTTTCTATGTGCGAGGAAAATTCTGCAAAAACTTCAAGGAATCATGTCCATATGTTCTCCTTTAAAAAAATAACATGGTTGCTGAGATTTTCAGACACCGCAAACGAGTTATGTGATTGCCGACTTGCACCGTCGAAATATGTCAATGTACTTGTTTCCTTTTCGATAAGCGCGGTTCAATTTAAAAAAAGGCTATTTCACGCTAATTGAACGTGTTGATGTTAAAATGAATCATGCGAATAAGGTTCAAGTGAAACACAGTTCCTCTTGGCACACATACGTCCACTTCTGACTAAAACCCTTCAAATGAATGACATAAACCCAGTATAATTTGCGAGAATCGCCAGACGGGCACGGGCTCTTTGGAGAGCGAACAAGTTAGGTTCAAACATAGATCGATTCGATATTTTCCTGTGTTTGCAGTCGTCGTGACGTAATGGCGGCGGCACTACACTACACTAAAGAAAAACGCCGTAGGAGCCTTCAGGCGTTGCCAGATTCCCCTCAATTAAAACCAAATTAACTGGACAATTTTTGAGTGTTTTGCTTCAAATTTTTCCGACGAATTTGTTCGCAATTTGATCTAAAATACCTGAAAATTTCAAGGAAAAATATGAGTAACTTTTCTAGAAAATACATGATTGATCTGGGGAAATTCGGCAACTCTCGAATGTTCATACGGCGTTTTTCCTCAGCACGGCGGTACAGTCCGCTCCCACCTTGTTGGTTCGCGCCATCGAAAATATCAGTGCTCGGGTTGCAGGAGGCGAGGCTGGTCGTAAAAATTGATCGGTTCCTTTCAGAGGAACGAAACTTTAAAGGTCAACCCGTCACGGCCAAAGGGACATTAAAACCCCTCCTTCGTACGTTCGAAACTCGCACAGAATCCGCGCGAACACGCCGACGAAATTAAACACCTTACGATGATGCCACAAAAAAGCATGAAAAAACTAAATTTAAGAGCCGCGGCACTTAAACGGAGATGCAGGGTTGCCAAATAGAATATTGAGATAAAAAACTCCGTGTTTTTTTTTCTTGCCGTTTAGGAGAAAATGCCCGACATTCTTTCATCTTTTCGAACGGATTGGTAAGAATTTCTATTTTCACGATCAAAATGGGACATTGATGCGGCTGTTGAATGTTGCCTACCGAAATTTAAGGGCACCCCTCTTTTTTTGTTCGACATTAATCGAGAACAGAGCGACTATCAAATGAGATAAGGACTGCGTTTTGCAATAAAAACTATAATTTCTGGCTCGGTTCGGAAACACGTATACCATTACTTTTCCTATGCGAATTGACGTAATTTTTTTGTAGACGAGTCAGAAATTAAAGCGCTGGGTGCAGAATCATTCTTGGTTGGGTTCATTTGGACGTATTTCTATCAAACGGAACTACGTGCATTATGACGTGAGCCCTGTTATGCATATACTAGGGGGCTACGCCCCCTGGCCGCTACGCGGCCCAACCCCGTGAAGGCGCTCCGCGCCATCAATGGGCCGCTTCGCGGCCCTATTTTTACCCTCCTATCAGTGTTAGTTTTATTTTTCCCCTAAAAAATTACGATATGAGGTATACTTTAATTTTAAACTTTACTTAAAATTACTTTAAAATTAAAAGGACGCGTTTTGGAATGACTGATTGATGAAATATTGCAGTAAAACAATGAACAATGATAGTCAGGTGATAATTAAGACTTCATGAGTCGGGGATCGATCGCCACATGAGTTCATAGTGGACGCACTCGACGTCTTAGACGACTCGGCCACCGCTCTACTTGAGGATCATGGCGCGATTCTTGTGGAGATAAGTGTAGAGCTGATGCGCAGGCTACACAGCTACTACGCAACCTCCTTGACCACTGCGCATCCTCCCGCGCATAGCGGTAGCAGCACCGGAGCATTCAGTAAACTCACTCACTTTTATAACGTGATTTCAAAAACACCTGGGTCCTTTTTCCAAAATCTGATTACAGCGGGCTCATCTAGGGCCTATTACCTGTCGATTTACGCAAGAATCATGGAAGTCGGCCCGGTAGAACGCTCAAACGAACTATGACAAAAAGTATAAATTTACATTGTTTAAATGGGAGAATTCGCAACTTTACCACGTAATATAAAAAAACCTGGGCCACATTTTGAAAATCTGAAAAGAGTTGGCTTATCTAGACACAATTGCCCGTCGATAGCCGCAAAAATCATGAAAATCGGCCCGGTAGAACGCTGGAACTAAGCGTCACCAGTTTCGCAAAATTAGGAGGTCTTGGAGCTTATTAGTATAGATTCTTACTAGGGGGCTACGCCCCCTGGCCGCTACGCGGCCCAACCCCCTGAAGGCGCTCCGCGCCATCAATGGGCCGCTTCGCGGCCCTATTTTTACCCCCCTATCAGTGTTAGTTTTATTTTTCCCCTAAAAAATTACGATATGAGGTATACTTCAATTTTAAACTTTACTTAAAATTACTTTAAAATTAAAAGGACGCGTTTTGGAATGACTGCTTGATGAAATATTGCAGTAAAACAATAAACAATGATAGTCAGGCAAATGTTCTCATGATTCGGGATTCGAACCCACACCGAGCTCAATGTGGATGCATACGTCGTCTTAGACGACTCGGCCACCGCTCAGCGGGAGTTATCAGGTGCGAATCTTGTGTAGATAAGGGTAGAGCTGATGCGCAGGCTTCACAGCTATTGCGCAACCTCCTCGACCACTGCGCATCCTCCCGCGCATAGCGGTAGCAGTACCGGAGCATTCTGTAAACTCACTCACTTTTATAACGTGATTTTAAAAAAAACCTGGGTCCTTTTTCCAAAATTTGATTACAGCGGGCTCATCTACGGCCTATTACCTGTCGATTTACGCAAAAATCATGGAAATCGGCCCGGTAGAACGCTCAAACGAACTATGACAAAAAGTATAAATTTACATTGTTTAAATGGGAGAATTCGCAACTTTACCACGTAATATAAAAAAACCTGGGTCATATTTTGAAAATCTAAAAAGAGTTGGCTTATCCAGAGACAATTGCCCGTCGATAGCCGCAAAAATCATGAAAATCGGCCCGGTAGAACGCTGGAACTAAGCGTCACCAGTTTCGCAAAATTAAGATGGTCTCGGAGCTTATAGTATAGATGGGTCTCAGGGCTCATGTCTTAATAGTTCCGTTTGATAGAAATACGTCCATTTCTTAGTTGCGGTGTCTCAGGATCTCCTTTAGCGTATCATCCACTTTAATTAACGCAAATACATGGAATTCGTCAAAACTTTTACTGAATTTCCTGTGTGATTTTACAATGCTGAAAACTAAAAACTTCAGAAAATTCATTCGACCGTTTCCCCTCTAAAACATGCATTGGCAGTGGGGATTCTGAAACACCGCAACCAAGAAATGCCTCAATTAATTGTAGTTCCTGATTGGAAGATGTTATCCATATACAAACCCGATACTCTGTTCGCGATAAACGTTAGTCAAAAAATGATTAGCTGTATTTTAGGGCCATCCTGCATACCTCCTGGACTTTCCTGGATCATTTAAAAATTCCTTAGAATTATCTTATTTTCCAGGTACGTAATCATTCTCAGGACGGATTTCATGAAGTTTTAATTCGTTTCATAAGTAGGCACAAACAACATTCATAAAAAAAGGACTTTAATTGCAGAGACGATGGACGTGGGAGGGGTAAGGAGGCATTACTACAAGCACCTGACAATCATGTCATTTGCTTGAACAAACTTAATGAGTCTCTGCCAATCAAAGCGAGACGTGCAGATACTGCTGATGGATTTATTTGCGAACGGAGATTGCGATGCTGAAGCGGGCAAAGGGGCCACTCATCGTGACCAGGAGGAAAGGGAGAGGAGAGAAAAAGGGGGGCGGAATAAGCATAGAAGGAGATGGACCTCAGTGAATGTATAGAGGCACATACTCCGCGTGGGCGAAGAGGGCAAAATAATTGTTTTCTCCGATTGTTTCAGTAGGCGATTTTGCCGGCAATGGAGGCAATTGACGATGGGTCTTATTCATCATCATTACATCGATTGCTTGACTCGGGAGGGGCGCAACTCGACTGCAAAAATTCGAAATTCCGATCTTGTGTTATGCGTAACGAGGCAATGTAGCAGTGGCTGCTGCCGATGGAGAATTTGCAGGTGAATTAGTAAATTTTATGTTTAAAATAAAGCTACTAAGAGAACTGAGCGCGAGAGTATCCTCGGTTTCTATATTGAGCAATTATTGGAGGAAAAATGACAAAATAACCTAATCGGATAAAATACACGTGTTTAAATGGGAAATGCCGCCAGACGACGTCACAAGGCGGCACATTTTCTCAATTTTAAAGCTGTTTTTCAACAATATCTAATCTCAGGAAAAATTATGAAAAATACTGCGAACTCAGCTCATTAAGCACTCTCAGATTAATCATTGAAAATGTTCTGTACAATTCACCATTTGCACAGAATACACTTAACAAAAAAGCAAAAAATTGCTGATGATTAATCTCCGCACAAAAACAAAGTATGACCGGAAACCTACACCGTCGTAAACCGAAATGTGTGGTTTCCGAATACAACCATTAAAATTCAATTTCATTTTTTTTAAAAAAATGAATGAATAATAATAATAAAAAAGCAGGCAAATATGCGGATGAGAGGATGTTTCACCATTTGATGGCGAAGTATCCGAGAGAGTACAAACTGTCCAAAAATTCACCCGATGATGACATGTTGAGCGATCTATTTGGTGAGGTAAGACCCGCTTTGACGAACTTCTACAGCAAATTGCTTCACACGACATTCTTGGCGCACAGTGGATCGAGTCATTGGAGAGGTCGGACAAAATGCAGAAATTTGAAACGCTTATAACTCCGTTTTTACAAAACTTTGAGGTCCTAAAAGTGGTTCTATTGGTTTCCTCGTGTAATTTTCTACCTCAAGAACCCCTTGTAATGTAAAATGTGACGAAGTCAGTATCAAAATTTGCAGGTTTAGGCAAAAATTTCATGTCCGACCTCTCTAATTAACTCGATCCAGTGTAGGGCGAGGGCGAATGTTGCATTATTGCTACTCCAGAGGTTCCTTTCATTTCACTCGTTTAGGGAGCTTGAGTTGCTATTGTAGAGCTGTTACTTAGACGGCACCAAACAGGAACGGCCCGGATATCTTACGTTGCTTTAATTCTTCTGAAAATTTTATTAACTCGCTAAAAAGCTGAGCAACATTCTGTTCGGAATTAGTAAATAAATTCTTCACGATACAGCGGAATTCGACGGAAAGTTTCAGGACACTATGTCGCCTGGTCTTCTTAGCAGCATTTAGAAAAGATAACACAACAGGAAATAAGTGACATGAGGCAACGTAAAATGCATTCAAACCGATTTTGGTTGAATTCTGAACCTTTTTGTCTCTGATTCCGGTGGATATTTCGTTATTTCTCGTACGAAGAAACTTAACTCCATTACACGGTTACAAAGTTTGTTCAGATAATTCCAGTTTTTACAAGAATGCACCTGTGCACTTTCTATCAATGTTTTTTTTTTTATTTTCGTATGAGATCAGAAGGAAAATCGGCTAAATTTTCAGTTAGAAAAAGCCGAAATGCTCCTGGCACAAATGCAATTTGCGAGGGGAAATTTGCCAACATTGAAAAGTAGTTACGTTTTTTCGTGAGGAAAACCACGATTTATTGATTGCTACGCTTCCACACTTCGAACGCACCCGCGCCCATACACGGGAAATATCATTGGTTCCATCAATCTCACTTTATTTCCGGACATTGCCCTATAACCTGAAAATGACTGAAGTACTTATTGTTGATCGATACGGGAGGAGAACGAAAGATACCTATATAGTTCGATTAAAAAAAGAAAAAAACCTTCTTAATATAATAGGGGAGTCACCTCAAAACTCTCGTTGGCCACGCCCCGATCCGGCTCATGAAAATGATAAGTGATTTGCATTTGACAATATATCGACGATTCTAGGGGAAAAAGCGACCTCGTTGAAGCCTAGTTATTCAGAAAGAATTTAAAATAATAATACATGAAAAAAAAGAAGGGAAAAAATTGGTCGATAGTCAGAGGCGACAATAAACAAACTACTTTCTAATATCTCCGTGGTTTTTTCCTGCTTTTCAACCTTGAATTCTATTCATTTACTTTAAAAAATAAGCATTTGCACTTTTACTCGGCAATCATTATTTCTCGCATCAGGCATAAAAAGTATTCGCGATTTTGTCTTACGGCAAAAAAGTGAATACTTATATGTATGCTTTTAAAGTTCGCAACACCTCTGTTGTGAAATAGTTGCTTCAGGCGCCGCCGCACGGCGGGCGGGCGGCCAGCGCGTAACGCGCATTGGCGCCTACAAACCTAAGTAGATATTTCAAGCATTGAGCAATGCGTGAAGTATCCACTTAGGTTTGTAGGCGACAGTGAGCCTCTCGCGCTGTCAGCACGCCGCACATTGGTTCCAGGGCCCGATCTAGGTGGCATTAATTAGAATATCACTGATGATGACATATTATATATGTTTCTAGGGGTTCTTTGGGTCGCTAATTACGAATTTGAAGTCAATTTGACTGTATCATTTAGCATAAGGTGGTAAATTTGCATTTAGCTTGAAAATTCATACTTAATACTACATTAATAATATTTTAAAATGGCTGAATTCCTGGACTGATATATTTTTCAACCTTTTTTGATTTATCATCAAAAACTATCGATGAATTTACGAGGATTTGTCCTCTAATTACTAATTTTTTTATGGGGGGGGGGGGTGGGCAATGTTGTATAATTTTGTGAACCAGGAATTGGTATTATCTGGTAAAATATACCTCCTAAATGTTGTGGTTTCCCTGAGGAAAATAAATTCCAGTACCAAAGAAAACTGCTTATCCCACTATTCGAGTTGTTCATACAGTGTTGACAAATCAGCGTAAGAAGAACTTTATTTGAACCTCAATGCTCGCTGATTTCTTGATTCGCCGCGCTTTAAAACCAACAGAAATTTTGAAGCTTCGTAATTTAATGGTACAATTATGCTATCAGAATTATTATATTATCAGAATAACTATGAATTAAGATTCGATCTTCGTCTATAATTCAAAAAATACATTTAAATTCATTATACGCGGCAATTTAAACATACGTAACATAAATATTTTACTTGAACAAGAAGTATAGGTATTCACTCAATGAAGGAAAGCAGAAACCAAAATTAATAACAAAGTATTTTGAAAGAAAAATGATTACTGTCTGTAGGAGCAGGAAAATATTCATCGGTATAATATTTTATTGCGCATCAAAAAGAGTGAGGTGTCACACTTGCTTTTTTTCTTTTTTAAACAAAGTTGTGAGCTTGCGATGATTTCAGAGCCTTACAAACCTGAGAGAATAAAAACACGAAGAAATCATGAACCAAGAAAGAAATAAGCATTCGTCGTTAAGTTAGAGGACATTTACTCATACAATCACGGAATAATGCGCGAGGAGTGCAGTAAGCTCCTTTTCTGTGGAACAGTGCTATGTCTATGGGCCTCTCTAAAGGTACAGACAATGTGAAAAACAATTATCTAAACGATTGAGAGGATTTAAGAACCCACGTGTTCTGTATTTTGAGCCATAATTGTAAAATTTCTAGTCAAAAAACGGGAACTGTCTTTAGTCTATGGGCTTCTCTACAGGTATAGACAAGGTGAAAAATAATCATCCCAATGATTGTGAGGATTTGAGAACTCACGTGATGTGCAAAAAATGCAGTCCTCAAAGATTTGGAGTCTGCAGTAGTGCAGTAAACTCCTCAGTGTGTCAATTTTCTTCATTTCTCGAAGGCCGGTTTTGGAAATTCAAAGTGCGCTAACCTCCAGGGACGCAAGTATGCGCAGAATTTTTTTGCTCCGAAATCAAGTGTAGGGTCAGCACTAACTACTACAGTCGGTCTGCACGTGTGCGAACCTACGCAGGGCCTTTATTTTGAGTCATAATTGTAAAATTTCCAGTCAAAAAACCGGAGCTGTGGTAAGTCTATGGGCTTCTCTAGAGGTATAGACAAAGTAAAAAATAATCATCTTAACGATTATGAAGACTTGAGAACCCACATGACCTATAAAAAATGCAGTATTCATATTCCCAAGGATCTGAGGTCTGCAGTAAGCTCCTTAGTGTGTCAATTCTTTATTTCTTGAAAGCCGGTTTTGGAAATTCAAAGTGCCCTAACCCCCAGGGACGCAAGTATGCGCAGAATTTTATTGCACTAAAATCAAGTTTAGGGTTAGTACTAACTACTACAGTAGGTCTGTATGCGTGCGAACCGGCGCAAGACATTCATCTAGAGCCATTTTTGTAAAAATTTGCTTGGAATTAGTAGAAAATAACGCTTTGTCTAACGGCTTGTCTAGATGTATAGACACGTTTTTGAAAGATAGTAAGAACGTATAAACCTTTAACATGCCTTATATTTTTGATACACCATAACAGAACACTTCACATTTGCATCTATTTCTGTGTGATGAACTTCAAATCATAGGACCTGACAGTAAACACTGAAAACTGGTGCGAGTCCGCCCAAAAGTACCTCGCGGCCTCACCTTTAGGTGCTTATCATTTCCTTATTAGTGATCCAATCTTCATGATATTTGGCCAAGTTACTCTCGAGAGTATGCACTATCAATCTGTGGTGTCAAATTTTAATTTTTCCAAAATTCATTTTTTCGAATTAATGCCACCTAGATCGAGTCTCGGAACCAATGTGCGCCGCTCCGCTCTGTGAGAATTTAATATTTAAACTCGCATAGTCAGCGTTTTTTAACTCATGATTTTGAAATGTTAGCACACTCTGCATTGATTATTCTCATTTAAATTGATGGGGAAAAAATATGTATCAATTTATCAAAGGAGAATAATAATATGACGTGTGTTTTTTTAAATATTGGTGGTTCCGTGTCAAATTTATGATTTCCAAAGCAGTTTAATTTTTCCTTTTACATTTTGTGCTTTTATTGTACTGCAGCGAGGCGTACGCGCAACGAAAAGCTCAAAATTTGACGCATTTGGCTCTAAAAGATCGATGTACGAATGGGTTAAAACTAAAGATAGCGTGCTTCTTGGTTTTTTTCCTCTTTTATTCATTTTTGCAGTTTCTGTCGGCACAACTGCAGCTCATTGAGATTCATGTCGCTAGGAAAAGGTTTTACAAATATTTGTCACGTTTAAAAGTATAAATGTTTTCAAAATGAAGTAATAATTTCGTAAAGAAAAAATACAAAAAAAAGTACCTATACATATACATATAAGGTTGATTGTACATCGAATATTTTAAGGATACAAATAAAACCAAATATTCACCAATGACAATTTAAAAAGATAGTTCAAAAGGAGAAAGTAATAACATTTCATTTAGAAAATGAGCAACCATAACAACACCTCCTTCTCTCTCAATTTCTCATTTCCATATTGTCAATATAATTTTACATACAGACTAAAATATAACGCTTGGACCAAGTCACTGTTGCTTATTTTAAGTGTGGGCGTAAAATTCTGGACAAAAAATCGTTGAAAAAATGTCCTGAAACCCTTGAAATAGAAAAAATATCATGCTTAGGCTGGAGAAAAAATTTTAGGTTCCCCAACGATTGGGCAAAATTATTTCAACACGCAAAGCAATTTTCAAGTACTTTCTCATCCTATCCATAATCTCATCCTATCTATAATTTGCAAGGGTGTGAAATTTGATGAATTTCCTGTTTAAGTGGAATCCTCTGAGTGAACTGAACACGAAGATACCCTTGATTCATAAATTGAGCAATTATTAGAGGAGATATGACAAAATAACCGATTCTGCTAAAATACATGTGTTTAAATGAGAAATGCCGCCAGATGACGTCACAAGGCGGCACATTTTCTCACTTTTAAATCAATTTTTCTCCAATTTCCCATGTCAGAAAAAAATTATGAAAAATATTGCGAACTCAGCTCATTAGGCACTTTCAGATGAAGCAATAAAAAAATTGCGTGCAAATTCTCCAAAATTGTTACATCCTCTTGACCCTCGACTAGGCTAGGCGTTCGCCTGCAGCGCGCTCTTGTGCCACCAATCCCGATCAGTGCTCTCATTCAATGTCCGTTGAAAGTTCCGGGATTCGGAACTTTTATGTTCCGATCCCTCCCACTCCATGAGCGTCAAAAATTCCGGGATTCTTTTTAGATTTTTTTAAAAAGTTCCAAGAAAGTTCCGGAAAATGCAAAAGATCCGGAACATTTCAGGAATTTCAAGAGTTCCAGGAAAAATTCAGGAAAATTTCAAAAGTTCCGGAATTCGGAACTGGTTCCGGAAAAAGGGAGCGCTGATCCCGATTCCCGTTATCCGCTGCACTGGAACCGAGGAGAGGGGGGTTCAACATTTGCTATTCCACCCACAAAAAAAAAAGAAAACATTGGGAATCAGAAAATACGGTGAGGATTGTTGGATGGTGGGCGTGCTACGATGACACAAGCGGTGTCCTCGTCCGACCTTGAGAGTATGAATGGAATCCGGGAAGCGCTCTCGTGAGACTTACAATCAAGCACGAGTGCGTGTATCTGTTGACGTTTTGTGAACTATTGTGTCCGACGGCGGAATCCGCGAGTGCGAGAGAGGACGTTCGTTATTGCATTATTGCATCATTGCGCATGAGCTCATCAGCTAAACAGTTGCACCGCGGCACGCGGCGTGTTGCTTATCACCTTGCAACAGGCCGGCCGCCGAGTTTCAATAGTGCTACTGCCGTTATTGCGCTGCTATACCACAACCACAATGCCGAATGAAACAGTGCTGCCATTTTATTTTATCAGAAGATTCCGGAATAATTCCGATTTCCCGAAACATATTCCGATTTGCCTAAGTTCCGAGAAAAATTCCGATTTATTTCAAAAATTCCGGGGAACACCGCAAATTTCGAGGAAATTCCGGGGATTCAGAGGATTCCGGGAAATTTTCCGATTATTTGAAAAGTTCCGAATTTCGGAATTCATTCCGGGAAATGGCAGCACTGGAATGAAATTGGGATTTTGGATTGTTGGGGTCCACCAGCTTCGAGTCGTTCGGGACGTCTCTTCTTGCAAGCTTTCACAACGGACTCCTCGCCGATTTATGGAGTTTTCGAGGCACAACATCAGCAGGGGTGCAAATTGTCCTCGCCCGCACGACCGCGACCAAATTGCGAAGGCTAACAGCTTTTTTTTTCAAGGGTTTTCAGGATAAATCAGCGCGCTTCCACTATGGCCAAGATACTAGTGGAGGGTCTCTTGTCTCTGACTATAGCACAGTGCTCACCCCAACATGGATCCTTCATCGTTCAGCGTATTTTATCCTCGTCGAGTTGCTCATCAATCATCATCGGACGAGAAATAGCGTTAACCTCCAAACTTAACTTTTGCCTCACCCAGCCACATTGCTTAAATTGTTAGTGAGGAGTCTCTGGAATACGTGGTCTCAGACCCAAACCAAATCGCCTTGACGACCAGCTCCGAAACATTCCGCGCTGTGGATGAAATTGTCGTCTATCCCATTATCGGAGGCGAGAAACCCGCCAGAGGGGTTCTTTTTTTGGCGATAGCTCTTACTCCCATTCGACGGTAACTCCATCTCGGCTTCAGCTAACGTCGCATTGCGCTTGCGCATCGTTCTCGGAGATTCCAGGCCGATGGTCGCACGTGCCCGCGCCTCGACGGTCACAGGTGAGCGCACTTCTCGCGGCAAGGTCACTGCCCAACCGCGAGACGCGCTGGCGCCGCGACGCACCACTCATCATGGCTCAGGTGAATCTACGGACGAAACATTTCGGTGACCCTATGAACGGTACGGTAAAAACATGGTGTCTCGATTCTACACGGAGAAAAAAACTTCGTGCGTGGGACCCGAAGTTGAGGACATATGGATCTCTGAAGTTTTCTGATCACGTATCTAAAAACTTGAGGTCCAGCCGCCGAAGTTCGGGTCAGACATCTGAAGTACTTCGATATATACCGAAGGGTTCGGGTCACACATCTGAGGTAATCCGGTGCGTACCCATGCCTCGATGTCTGACCCGAACTTCGGCAGCTCGACCTGAAGTTATCGGATGCGTGATCAGAAAACTTCAGAGATCCATATGACCTCAAATTCGGGTCCCATGCACGAAGTTTTTTTCTCTATATAGACTCTCGTATCCTAAGCCATGCTCAATCCCTGTTTAGCCCCACTTTTCAGGAGCTCATTCCCTGATGAGGAATGAAAGTTCTCTGCCACTTTTCTTCATAGGCGGATCCAGATACTTCGAACGGGGAGGGGGAGGAGGAAAGGGGATTATAGGGGGGGGGGGGCGAAGGAGGTTGCCGTGGTCCCAACTGTGGAGTCCTCAAAGAAAGTGGCAACCCTGCTTATGTATTTTTTCCCTATTCTGTGCACGGAGAGTTAGACTTGATACAGAGATAGACTCTCAACGTAGCGTGGGACATCTTCATTACGGCCTGTACTTTGAGAGCTTTTTTTTGAGCATGGGAACTGACTTTAGAGAAAACCGGTGTCACCATCGAGTTTTTCGGTGAATTTGGCATAAGAAATTGTACGTGAATCTCCAATTCCTGTACAGAGAAAAAACTTCGTGCATGAGACCCGAAGTTGAGGTCATATGGATCTCTGAAATTTTCGGATCACGCATCCGAAAACTTGAGGTCCAGCTGCCGAAGTTCGGGTCAGACATCTAAGTACTTCGGTATGTACCGGAGTACTTCAGATGTCTGACCCGAACCCTTCGGTTTACGCGGAAGTACTTTAGATGTCTGACCCGAACTTCGGCAGATGGACTTCAAGTTTTCGGATGGGTGATCCGAAAACTTCTGAGATCCATATGACCTCAACTTCGGGTCTCATACACGAAGTTTTTTCTCCGTGTGACACATGCAAGAATTCCTTTAGAATCACAACCTCTACACCACAGGCGACAAAGATCAAGACCAGACGCAAAATTACACAGTATCGAAAGTCACATGGGAGGGTTTCCGGGATGCTTCGATTGCTTCGCCTCCGACGACGGTGACGGTGACGGTGGCTGTGAACCCTCGCGCCTCGCCACTTCATTGAAAGATGGGCTCGGCGGAAGGATGCACGGACAGGGAAGAGGGACGATGCGGAGTAGAAATGGTGGAACGGTGTTAACAGGGACAAATTGAGCGAATAGATAATGGGGAGGGCCGGGAGAGGAGGACAGGTGGGGGAGTCGTGGGGAAGGCGCGCTTCTATTTTTATTGCCCCGTCGCCGGATGGACGAGCCGCCAACAGATGGGAGACACGGCCGCAGGAGCCCACGGAAAAACGCCTTATACGCATTTGGATGTTGCAAAATTTCCTCCAATAAAATATTTATTTCCGGGGAAAATTATGAATATTTTTCTTCGGAATTTTTCGAAACTACAAATGAATTCGCGAGTGAAATTCTCTAAGAAATTGGAAGGATTATAACCGCAAGCTTCCCTAAAAATTGCAGTTTATCAAATTCATTTTGGCAACGTTGGAAGGCTCATATGCTATTCATCCTTAGCGCGACAGCCTGGTTCCCGATGGGCATCACGATTTGGGGCGTCGCGTCGCGACACGCGCCCTGGCTGCCCCGATGCAAAAGCGAGGGATTGGATTTGTGGACGGAATTACCCCAGGGTGAGAACTGCTTCCGAAAGGAGATGCACTCTGGAGTTCAAACCTCATCATGTCAGGAGCTAACCTAAAAGTTATCTTTTTCAGCGGGAATCCATACACTAAGTTCATACGTTGGAATGTGGTTAAATGAAATCTTAATAAATAATTTATTTGATATATCATAGGAATTCGAAAAATGTATGTGAAAAATGAGTGAACGTGCTCTAATTTTCTTATTGAATAATAATTAAATGGCTATTTTTCGAAGGAAAAAATTTGTGATACTAAAATTATGTTATGCGTTATCAGGGATGCAGAGAGGTCTTAACCTTTCCTTTGGAGAAACCCATTTTTCCTAAAAAATTTCAAAAAAATGACTCAATTACGACTTTACGTACAAATTGCCATGATTTAGCGAAAAGCAGGTGATATACACCGTGAATTTGAGAGAAGCACGTGATTTTCGAACGTTTTTTTTTGCAGATTTGCAACAAACCAAAAAGAAGAAGAAGGAGAAGAAAAATTGCCGACCCTCCTATTTGCAAACACAGTTATCGCCTAAAGGGCCCTCTCATTTTCACACTCGACCAAATGCAACCTTCCCGATCCCGTGGTCGAGAGGTTTTTGCACCCGGGTACATTCCAAAGAACAGACGTGAATAAATTTCACACTGGAGCGTTGCTTCGTTTCCGGTTAAAAAAAGTAAACGCGAGGAGACATCAGGGGCGGATCCAGCAATTTGGCAACACAGGATTTCCTCCATTTAAACCTATGTTAAATAATCGATTCTTATTGGAGCATCTGGCCCCTTCAAGAATCAATACATTTCCGTAGGTTTAAATGGAGAAAAAACAATGTTGCCAATTTGCTGGATCCGCCAGTGGGAGACATTAGGCAACGTCTGGTGTAGTTAGGCTGATCCTCGTTAGATCCGTCCACTTGTCACTCGAATCTCGTGGATGATGCAACGAGCGAAGTTGGCGAGCGGAAATGGATGCCATAATCCGAGCTCGGTTACAAGATAGGCCCACTTCCTAAATCTGGAGGCGATTATTGACACTTTCAGTCATTCGATCGAACCGGTTCCTCGGTGCCTTTCTTGGATCGACACGCGACGGAACACGATGAGATGGATCGCTCTCGGTTCGCGGGTTTGAGCCGCGACCGTGTGGTTCGTCTTCAGTCAGTTTATATTTTTTTTTTTTTTTTCCAAAAGTAAACAAGTTCATTTTTGTACGAGCTCTAGTGTTCATAAAAATACACGCGAAGTAGAGCTCGTCTGAAATTGGACTTTACACCTTTTGTAAAAATTACCGATTCGACTATCTCCATCTCTGCATTATTCACGAAAGCACGAAATATAAAGCATGCATCGTAATTTTTCAACGAAGGAGGGAGTGAAACGCTAACGAATAGCTGTGTCCTGAAGACGGATCAATAAAAAGAGGAATTTGATGGAAAACATTCACGTCCAAACTGAAATAAGAAGCGCTCGAAGTTGAGCCCCTGACGGCACAGGTGATAGCTGAATTCGTCGTTCCCCACAAAAGAACGTACCTACATTTCGCTGTTGCACATATTTTCCCCCGGAAACTGCATTTTAACTAAGAGAATCTTGGGCATTCCCAACTGAAAATTTCTCCGATTTTTTTTGCTGATCTCAAGCTGATTTCAAACAAAAATCATAGAAATTTTGGGATAAGATTGCACGGATACATTCTTGTAAAAAATTGAATTGTTTGAGTTAATTTTGCAAGCGTTGGAATGGAGTTACGATATCAAGCCAAGATATTCAAGAATGTTCATAAATGAGCGTTCTGCTACAAAAATGGATAAGATGCAAAAACTAAGTCGAATACGTGCTTTACAAACGACGGGTCCTGGCAATATTAATAATAAATCATTCTGGATATTTTGTATTCATAGGTTGGCTGCCCTTTTGGCCCAAAAGGAGCTTTTATAGCCCCTAAAAGGTCCACGGTCTAACCTCAAAATTACCGACATGTAAGCAAATCCCTGAATAGGCACTCCAACTAAGACCCGCTCTATCGTTGAAAATCACATTCTGACGAGGTTTGTGCGCCGGTGCGTTTACACCTACGAAACTAGAGGTGGCGCTATCCGGCAAGTTTACAACTGCTCCTAGCTCCCTCGCAGGCCCGCAGCGTGTCCCAGTGTCCACACCAACGCAACATGTTCGCGATAGCCCGACACGACAGGAAACAACATATTGCCCGGGCGCACCTTCGCAGCTACCCACTACCCACTTACCGGCGCTGTAATCAACCATTAGTACAGTCACCGCTCCAGCTCCGGCGACGCGGAACGTAGGATATTTTTGCATACACCGACCAACGAACGCGACGTTCCGGCCGAAAGTTACGTCACCGGCGAACACACGCCTCGACGCGATGCGGCGGGGGGGGGGGGTGAAGGGTGGGGCGGAGGTAATCGATGACCTAGTGCACCGTAAACGAGCGTCGACCGAAAACAGGGTCAACACCCCCTCCCCCACCCCCGGGCCCGAACAAGGGGCGGAACGGCACCGTCGCGTCGCACGAGAAACTCCGATTAAAACCCCGACGGGGAAAACATTTTCCCGCATGCTTTGCTGCATAGCGATCCAGCTTGAGCCGATTAACCGGGGTGGGATGGTTCGGAACGGAAAAGTAGCTGGAAATCACGGGATACGACTCATCTTGATGATGCAACCGATTCCACATCCTCGGAGGTCAAATTGCATAATCACCGTGAATGAAGGGGCAGTCCCGATGGAGAACATATTTTCCACATGCCCACTTGTATATGTATCCACCTTGAGCCGGTTAACAGGGGTGAGATGCTTCGAAACGGGGAAAAGTGGCTGATAATTACGTGGTGCACGACTCAGTTTGATGATGCAACTAACACGACTTTCTCGTAGTTCATGTTGCATTATCACCGTGAATGACGGGGAACATGTTTTCCGCATACCCAGCTGCATATCAATCCAGCTTGAGCCGGTTAACCGAGGTGAGAGATGCTTCCGGAACGAGTAAAAGTGGCCGGTAATCATGGTACACGACTCATCTTGATGATGCAACCAATGCGACTTTCTCGTAGTTCAAATTGCTTCATCACCGTGAATGAAGGGGCAGCTCCGTTGGGGAACATATTTTCGGCATACTCACCTGCATATGGATACAGTTAATGCCGAGTAACCGGAGTAAAACCAGTAAAACGAAGGGTAAGACAATGTATGAAGGGGAAAGTCGCTGGAAATCACGAAATCGTTGAATGGAAGACTCAGATGAAAAACTCATGATGCAACAAATGAAAAGATATATTACATTTGTTACGAAAACGCTCCTTTGATGGGATGAAACTTGGATAACTGAATACTCCTCTTTCTTCTCTTACAAAAATTGAGAAAACTCCCTTGTTTAGATTTCATGTCATTTCGAGAAACTATTCTCCTTTTTTTTGTTATTGAGAAATTTCTATGAGCTTGGGTGCATTGTAAAAAAGTCATGTGGTAATTTTGATTCAATTTTAGACTAACGTTCATTCATAAACATAATTAATTTTTCATTTGCGATTTCACGATTTTGAACTAAATAAAATGTATATTCTGTTTACGATTAATAACAATAAAACTCTCTTTAATTTATCGCACTATGGATGAGGAGTTAATTGTTTTATTTTCGGGTCACTGTCATTGTTTATAGGGACTGGCTCTTTTTATAGTCTTACTGAAACCAATCAAAATACAAATTAACCGTTCGTTACAATGCGCATCTCGAAAGCTGCTAACTGGCTCTCTTCAGCCTCTAATTGGCAATTGGCTGACCTTCATTTGAATTGCCGGCGATAAGGATGGAATGTGCCGCCGGCGGAATGGCAGACAAAGTAGCTGAAAAAATAACTTCGTCTGGCTCTGGAGTACGGCCGATAATATGCTAAGAATATCCCGACTTGGTAGCAATAGACCGACTCAAGCCAAAACCGCCGAAAAAATGTCAAGAATTTCTTCAGGTTAATCATACTAGAGAGAAAAAAACATCTGCTAGATCCTGACACGAGGTTCTAGTCGAAGTTTTATGGAGTTCGTATTTACAAAGAGTTTTACTAACAACGACAAAATCCGCGAGATTTTCCCGTTTCGAAGTCACAAAATTCCCTTGTTTCGATGGTTGTTGAAAAATTGATGAAATACACCCCTGTAAAACTGCAGACAGACTGCTTTAACGCTTGGAAAAAGCGTTCAAACCGTTCCTGGAAAAAGGGTTGATTTGCGAGACGGTAAAAGCGTGGCAAAAACGACGATCTGGAGAGCATGTTTTCACGGATAAAGCAAGGCCACATCAAGCGAAATGGTGAAAAAGACATGATGAAGATGGGTGCTAGAGCGAGAATTGCGGTGATAAGTTGAGGTGAAGGCGCCAGGCGCCGCGGCGAGAGCGCCGTGTCTGTACACGAAGCCGAAGCAAACATCATTTTGAACTTCACCTACCAGACAGATCCATTCTTATCTTTTCCGCTTCGATAGTGCATGAAAGAAACAAAACACAGAAAAAGTTAAGATTTCGGCAAATTACTTTTCTTCAGATTTTTATATCATAAAACTCGAGTTCAAGATTGCGCGATTTGCAAACTGTAAACACAGGCATCCAATGGAGACACAAAACCGAATTTGACTCTTTGGTATCATTAGCTTCACCTCCCCGTTTTACGGACCACCTCAAGTGCTAAACGTTCATAATACTTCAACAGTTCATTTTCATTGGTTCCATTGGAGCAATCTCAATATTTTAATGCTAAATTTCACTCAAAGTTCGCAAAATTGTCCTTGTATATGATAAAATGTCACGGATCTTCGTGAATTTATCTTGGTTACCTTACGGGGCCTCTTAAGAAATGAGCTGCTTACGGAACGACGTGCTGCTGTGATAGCGAGGAGAGTAGTAAGTGCAAAACTGAAGTTTCGAGAAAATGGGCGCATTAGCGTCTGAGCGGAAAATTGTATTGAAAGGATCCTCCTAACTTTCTCCAATCACCACCGATCATCCAACAGACTCTCAGAAATCGTTTCGGTGATAAAAATTGACGAATTTTATTTCAACTACATAAGAAGGGTGTCTTTCATTTTCACGTCAAGTTAGTGTTCGGTAAGACGGACGGAAGTGCTATCTTCTGCATGATTTCCTGGTTGCGTTTTGGAATACATAACAAACACGTTTTCAGGTTTGAAATTGAAAGAAAAAGGTGCCATTTTATTTAAAGGTAATGATCTTATTGGATCTCGAGGGGATAATACTTCTTACGGCTGTTTTGTCTGAAACGAAGTCAATTTTTGCGCACTTACGATTTCTATAGGTCTCGTTTGCATACAAGTAGGCGGCATTGTGCTGTTCTAGCTGTTTCAGTGATTTTATCTTATAGAGCAGATTAGATAATTTTGAAACAAACTCGATTTCGAAAGTTCGAGAGTTACAGCGCTCTTCGCTATCACGACAGTACGGATACGACCCTCAGAGTTTCAAACTGGCAAGCACCTCACTTTTCCTAACACGGCTGAACTTCGTTTCCGTTCGAGAGGATTGCGGCAGACTGCGGGGGCATATTTAGCAACACAAAAGAAATCCGTTGTGATGATGACGAGGTCTCGGTGCCCCCGCACGGAACCGCGGGGAGTCGACGAAAAAATATAGGCCAAAATTAGGATGACCGACTTAAACTGATTACGTGTCCCCTCGGCGGGATGAAGCGGAGCCCAACGGCTTTCCTAGCCGCGAGACTCTTATCAATTAAGAGTAATTTTTCAAAAAAAGCTGATCAAACGAACTTAAATCAAGTTGCATTAAATCGCTCGTTTATCATCCGGGGTCATTTGTTACACTTGAATGGCCCCCTTCCGTCCGTGGGTCGGCTCTGCATGCGTTGCACGTATTACAGTGTTGCCATCTTGACAATGGGAATATGAGGAGAATAATAATTGAAAATGGGTCAATCGTTGAATCTGCTATACGAAAATTAGAAAAAATACCTAAAAACCAATTTGAAAGAGGGATTTGACCTCAGGACAGAGGAGGAAGAAATTTACGGTTTTCAGCTCCAGTTCCCCCCCCCCTTTTTCAATTGATTAAAACATAGGAGACTACAATATATTTACAAATATTAACCGTAACTACTTTTCTCTATATTTCCTGGATATTTTTCATTTGCCCACAGATCCCGGCATTCCTTAGTTTTTATTGGCCCTAGACACCATGATTTCAATGATGTAGATGAAAGGGAGGGTATCGATGGGGGCCGTTTTCGCCCCTCCCCCCTCCCCACCTGAATTTCCTCAACTCTGCGAATTTTTGCACATTGAAAGTTCTCTAATGACGGAATGCATCATGATTTGATCATTTCCGGTATCTTTTCGGGTCTACTGGCCTAAACATGGAACAGAAGGCCGATCGATTTCTGCAAAAATAGTATACTTTTCGACTTTCAACCGAAAAAAACGCATTTGGCGCCAAAATCGGCCTTCAGCCCTATGAATAAGCCAGTATTGGACCCTGAAGGAGACCGGAAATTACCAAATCATGGCATTCCGTAACATATAGGCCTTCAATGAGCAAAAAATCGCAGAGTTGAGAAAATTCAGGGTGAGCCCGAAAACGGCCCTTGTCGATACCCCTCCTTTTCTTTTTAAAAAAAAGAACACAACTTGATTTCAAAAATGCCGGTTCTGCTCTCTTCCAAAACATAAACCTCACTTCTTGCGCCTCCAGTGCTCCCATTTCCCGGAACTAGTTCCGAATTTCGGAACTTTTGAGATATTCTTGAATTTTCCCGGAACTTTTGAAATTCTCGAAAAGTTCCGGATCTTTTGCATTTTTTGGAACTTTTGAAAAAAATCTTAAAAGAATCCCGGAACTTTTGCCGGTCATGGAATGGGAGAAATTGCAACAAAATAGTTCCGAATTCCGGAACTATTGACGGCCATGGAATGGCAGGAATTCTAACAAAATAGTTCCGAATTCCGGAACTTTCGACGGCCGGCCGTGGAACGAGAGCACCGCCTCTGGCCGGGTGTGGATCCGACAACATCCCGGCGACGAACACTTGAGCGGGGCGTGGTCGTGGCGGCGAGGCTGAGCTTACGCGAAGATGATCGCACATCACATCACTCACCCACGCGCGCGGGCCTTATCAATCTGTGCAAATTCGCAGCGCGCCCTCAAATTTGAGATTGCGCCGCCCGGGTCTCCGGCCCCCGCCCCCCACCCCCGCCCTCGAGTACCGGCGTCGCACCGGGACGGAATGACCCGAATTCAAGTCGACGTCGTCGTCGTCACCACCGGTTGATTTACGGTTCCTTGTCATGAACCGGCCACGTTCCCACCGCCGCCGACCATTGCCAGCTCATCGCTTTCTTACTCGATTTGGGATGAATCGAGAGATCGACTGTACAGAGACTCGAAGATAAGGAGGAAGATTAAGAGGAATAGAAAGAAAAAAAGAAGAGCCGGGAGAAGAACTGAAGGAGAAAAGGAAGAAGAAGGAGACTTTCTTATCCCCCTTATTTCACCACTTTTCTTCTTCTTTTTCTACTCTCTCTCGAGAGGACCAAGATCGATTCGGTGGCGAGTTCCCGGGGGATCGAAAAGTGAGAAGAGGGCTTTAAATTTGATGACCTCGTTTTCTTCTCTTTTTTGGACAGGACTCGGCTGTTTTAGATTCACTGGCTTGCTATAATTGGACGGAACTAATGGAGAAAGTCATACCTGCAAGAGGAGTTATGAAAAAAGTATCATGTGTGCGATAGCTTTAGACTTCTTACGAGTACAGCCGTCGGATGGAAACGCATGAAAATCAGAAAACGAAGAAAAAGATGTATAAAAACGGAGGAGGGAAAGAGAACTGAGGAGTAAGAGCGAAAGAAGCGGAGATAGTGGGAAAAGAAGAGGTAGAAGAAGGGCTAAAGAAGAGGAAGAAGAGGAGGGGAATACGGAGAACAAGAAATTTTCCTTTCTCTTTCTCCTGCTCTTCTTCCTCTCCCCCTCCTTATATTTTTTTCTCTATTCCATTCAATCTTCCTCCTCATCTTCGAGTCTCTATTCCTGCCCCTTCTCATCCGAATCCTTTTAGCTTCTCCTCCTCTTCTTCTACCCCTCCTCCTTCTCCTAATCCCCAGTTCATCCCCATCGGACATGAGCTAGGGGTCCTAGATCTGCGTTCGTCAGACTAGATTAAATGCCCAGTCCTCAAGGCAAAATATAAGACAAGGGTTTTTACTTTCTTTCCCTGAAAAAGCATTTTCTAATCACTGAAGTTGGTGCGAAGCCCCAACAGTGCATTTTTGGCCAAATATGGCTGCGGTGATAGCAGGGGGAAAGGGGGTTAAATTTAAGCCACCCGAACCCTCCTGCAATTACACGCCAAGACTGATTCGGTGACAACGTCATTCTTGCGTCAATCGATGCATTGATGTTACAAAAACGCTCCAATGTAAACAAGAAGCTGTCCTCGAGTCCGAATTCTATATTGTGTGTTAATGGCATTACTGCATCATGAATTTGTTGCTAATTCATCATTGATCATTTTAAGATACATCAGCCACGGGCACTCTTGAACTTGTTCAAACATCTGTCGGCGAGGTTATATGTTCATGGACTTATGAGGGATTATTAAACGGAATGACGCAGCCACTTAGACAACATTTTGCAATTTGAAACTACAATTCCTGGCTCACCCGTGAAAACACTTGTGTGCAGGAGGAAAATACTGGTACATACCGATGACTTCCAAAACGAGCCAGAAATTGTAGCTCCTAATTGCAAAATGAAGTCGACTTAATCGGTCTGATGTACACATTTTGATGGGTGTTTACAAACTTGATGAGCAAAGATATCCTGGAAGAAAAAAACCTCAACTTCGGGTCCCATACACGAAGTTTTTTTCTCCGTGCAAACTGTGTCAAAAATAAACTTGACAACCAGCAGTAGATTCCTGCGTCGCAGGAGAAGGAGGGTGGACAAACTGCAGGGGTGCATGCACGGATTAGTTTCCGACTTAACCGCCCGCAAGAAGGTGAGGAGGGGGGGGGGGGGGGGTTCGACGACTGCGCGGCCGACTCCAGAATAGGGGTTTCTGTGTCCCTTTCGAGAGACGGCGTTGCAGGGATAGAATGAGAGAAAGAGGTCACAATTTTGTCCTATTCTAAACCAATATTCAAATCAAGTCATAATAAAGCCGGCCAGCTCCTCGATTGTTGAATCGTTATCGAATGACCTTGATCGATATATAGCATTGTTAAGATAGGGGTTTATCGATTGGAAGCATTCGATAACGATTCAACAATCGACCCGCAGGTTGACTCTAGAAGTCTAAACCAATGGGTCCCGGGTTCGAATCCCGGTGGTGGCGACAAATTTTCAATGACCTGACGAGTGGATTTGCAGAAACAGACTCCACTCGGCCTTAATCCCTGAAAATTTGAAGCCTGGAGTAGGGATGTGTACTAACCCTAACCCGATGCTCATTCAAGGATGCAGCATCCTCTAATGGATTAAAAACCTCAATAACTCTTTAAAAAAAAACCAAAGTAATAATAATATTTAAACGATTACAACAATTCAACTTCGAGGTCAAGAACTGCCGGAAAACCCTGAAAAAGTCAGAAATTTAAAAATAATAAACACTGGAAAAAAAACACATTGGATCTCGAGTCCAGACTCTTGAAAACATCGACAAGAAAAAATACTCTTGATTCAATCGGATTTTTGCCTAAATCAAGAACCGAGCCTCTTAATTTGAGCGGATTTCCTTTTGATTTAAGCAAAAATCTGATTGATACTCTTGATTCAATGTTTTCAAGAGTCTGGACTCTAGATCCAATGTGTTTTTTTTTTCCAGTGAAAAAATTCAGAACTCGATTGAAACATTTTTTTCTAATTCCAAACAGATTGAAGAAGATCAAGCAAATTTTCGAAATTCAGATTTAAATCTGCGGAAGTGGACACACCGGTAACGGCAACCCGGGTACGAGGACCTCAATGAATCCTTAATTGAAAGGTTAAAAGGGTGCAGGCAATGCACTCAAGGCCTACGAGAACGGATGTGCCCGTGCCCTCCCCCCCCCCCCCCCCAACCCCCGCGGTCGGCCTCGGTCGCTCACCCGCCAAGTATACGGGGGGCCATGCAGATGACTCCATCTGCAACTCATCGAAAGCAGCGAAAATGTATCACAGGCCTCAAAGTTACTTTCGGGGTACACCGCGCGGTTTACCCCTCAAGGTGAATCTGTGCGCCGGAAGTGAACAAGCATCGAGGTGTCGAACAGATTTTACGGAGGTGCTTTCGCACTTTTAAAGAAAATTCATTCGATAACTCGATTCTTGTACACTTCCGATGTTTATAGACTTTGAAGTTGGCTGACGAGCGACGTGTAGACACCTTATTTTCTCAATGCATGTGCAAGCAAAAAGAACGCAGAATCAGTTTATGGAGAAAAATTTTCTTGGTGGGAAGAATGAAAATTTAACTCACGATACACCAGCGCTCACTTCACGGCCGCGAGCAGATCATTGAAACTGATAGTTAAGCGATAGACAAAGAGGATACGGAGTAAATGGAGCGACCCTATTGATGGAGGCGAGAGGTTGCAATAGATAAAGGGGGTAAGTACTCGTAAAAAACTGACTAACGGATAGAGGCCTTATAATTGGACCACATTTTGCAATTTGGAACTATAAATTCCAGCCCGGTTTAAAAACAACGTATGTGCCATTAGTTTCTCTATGCACATAAGTGTTTTTCCAGAAGAGCCAGAATTTATAGTTCCAAATTGCAAAATGCAGTCCAATTAGTCCGTCATTTTCCCCTTTAGTCTATAATAAGCACTCGTTTTCTTGCAGAAAAACCAGTATGATCGCTCCATTTTCCCGCTGTCTATAGCTTAGTGTATCAGATGTATTGATCAGCCACTGGTCTTGAAAGAAAGTCTCCTGACACTCACCTGAAACAAACAATTAAATTATTAATTAAAGTCGCATAAATTAATTGTAATTATACAATACATATGGTATATATTTAATATAATTTTTAGCCCTTAGCCCTCGGCGCGGCGGTCGGCGTGCAACACATATTAGCGCCTACAAGACTGCATGAATACTTCACGCATTGCGCCAAACACAATGCGGACAGCAGCGGTCGGCGAGAAATACATAACGCCTACAAGACTGTAGAAAAACTTCACGCATTGCGCCAAACACAGTACGGTCAGCGCGGCGGCAGAAGTTAAAATTATTAAACCACATTATGTTTGTTCTTTCATAATTTTTTCATTCAATACACATAAATGGAAGGCGTTGTCCACACAAAAATAGGTTTACGGAACTTGACATTCGCGCGAAGTTCCGTGAACTTTTTCTAGTAGTTTTGACAGGGCTTTGACAAAAAATGTGTCCAACACGAGTGAACGCGTCTTATGCATTCCTCCCCCTCCGACACGTTTACTTGATGGTTTGTATTGATGTTTCAAAACGAATGAGAAGGGGGCGGCAAAATACAGGCGGCCCATGGGCGGCAAGTAGGTAAATCCGGCCCTGATGAACGTTAAGAGGCGCCGTTATTGCACCGGAGAGAGTATTTTCTCGGCCACGATCATGTGGTGAGAACTGATCGTGTCGAATCCGATTTGGAAAGGGAGCCAACACTAAAACGGCATCCCTTCCGGTTGGTCGTGTCCGGCGAGTTTGACGCAGTGCTGATGCTGATAGGAATAATTGAAAGGAGATCGCATCGCGGAGATAAGTCCACTCCGGTGGTGGGCGATCTGTCCTAACCTCCATGCCCGCCATTAACCTTTTAATTACCCGGCCCAAGTCGGGGAATACGCAGATTCCAGATTCTGTGGGCCAGGTTGCCGATGCTGAGCGAAAACGCTCGAATTTCATTAAAGAGACATTCAGGAAGAGGGTTCTCCTCCGCTAAATCCGTTCAAAATGTTAGCAGGAAAAAATTGTCGCTGAATCTTCAGCAGGCCGATTTTTGTAATTTGGTATTTGTCGCAAGAACAAGAAACGCACCGCGAAGTTATTATATGCAACAAAATCAAAATCTTTAAGTTCAACGGTAATTCGCTTTTCTCCCAGTTTTGGGTTTTCCCAGGGAGGGGGGGGGGGGGGCAGAAAGTTCTTAGCCTTCTCATATTTAAAACCCCTTTTTCTTCAAAAATGTCCAAAATTGATTTATATACAGCCCCGTACGTATAAATGGACCACTAGACAAGATACGAATTTAAGCATTCTGATACATGTTCACAACTGTAAGCAATTTTCTTCAGCTGAGCCAAAGCGTCAAGATTGAAGTTACCAGATTTTTATATCGCAGAGACTGTCATGATAACGTCTAGCGCACGATGTGAATCACGCAGAGTATTGAGTTTTCATGAGCGGGTGGTTTGAATTCACGCATGAATAATCATCAAATATCTTTGGAAGGAGTTGATTTCGGTAATTTTCGTTGTGCGCGTCGTATTTTACGTGAAATTTTAGTTAAGAAACGTGTATCAAAATTCTGAAATTCATACCTTGTCTAGTGGTCCATTGCCGCGAATTTGAGGAACACGCGTAATATTTACCACGATATTACGAAAAACGCTTACTTTTGACCCGGCGATTTCACGAAAAAAGCGTGATTTTTACCGCAACTTTTGGAATAATACCACGATTTTGCTAGCTTTTCCACACGAAAATGCCGTTTCAGACCTCCCCATTTTCACACGCGATCGATCGAGACCCGCCCGGTCGCGTGGTCGAGAAGTTTTTGCACCTCTGCGTTTTCCCTACCGTCCCTAACTTCCCCTGACATCTCCCTGACTTGCCCGGATTTCCTGGTCGCTAGACACCTAGTAATACAGGATGTTCTTACCAGCATTATAATCATCTTCCAAATTCCTTTAATATGCAGTAAAAAAACATTGCCTTCAATTAAGTTTGATGGGGTCTTTGGTTTTGATATTTTTTAGCTTTTAATCGTTTATTACAATCCCTTGCTTCTCATGGTTCATCCTCGTCGAAATTTTTACATTTCCGCAACCGCTAAACTTACAGATTTCTCCTGTTATTTTTACGAACGCGGCGTCGCGGCCGCATATCGGCTCGCGCCGCGCCGCGCCGGGTGGGGGAGCCGCGGACTTGAATGGACCACAGTGGACCGGACAGGGGCCCAAGCACCCCGGGCACCGGCACAAAAGGAACGATCGTATCGATGAAATAGTAGCGATCGCACGCCGCGCCGGGAGATGACCGTCCTAACGGCTACCGTTCTTCCAACGAGACAAGGTTGCCCTGTTGCGTGGTGAAACGAACTTATTCCTGCCGCCTCACCGAAGAGAGCAATAGCGACCGAAATTTCGAGCTCTTTCTTTCTTCAAAACTGGGATGATGTAATTGAGGAGTTAGGTGCAAAAACGGCCCGAGTAGCAACTCGACCGCTGTTCCACAAAACATGCGATTGAATATTTCATTATGGTACCAGTTTGTTCCCTTATCAGGTATGCGTTTCACGCCGACCGCTGCTGACCACACTCTTTGGTGCAACGCGTGAAGTATTCATGTAGTCTTGTAGGCGCTATGCGTTTCAAGCCGATTGCAGCTGACCGCTGAGTGTTAGACGCAATGCGTGTAGTATTCATGCAGTCTTGTAGGCGCTATATGTTTCATGCCGACCGCCGCGCTGCTCCGTTCCAAGTCAAACTGCGTGTTTGGTTTCTCTCTTAACTCGATTCATTAGAGGTGTTGTCTTTTGTATTACCGAAAGACGACGAAATTAGAAATTACTATACTTTTACTCTCAGGAAGTGAGAGATTTTGTCGCCTTTTCTCGTTTGTAATTTATTTTCTGAATCCGATTGTTTTCTCTCATTTTTTGATACCTACATTGAAAAAAATTGCAAAATTTGCCGCCCCCTACAGCCGCCGTGGGCCGCGACCCATGTGGCCACCCCCTTAATCCAGCACTGATCTCCAAATTTAAGTTGCCACGATTGAAATACAGAAAGATATTGTTGAAAATGAGAAATAAAAGAAACAGAAAGGGTGGGCTCCGGCTATTTTTGCATAGAACGGCTGATTTGAGAAGTACATTTTGCGGTTCATGAACTCGCAGAAACTGCACTTATTACGCACCCAGGGTGTCTACTAAAACAAACTGGCCGAAAATCAGTCTATTTACAGTGCTTTTTCAGTACATTTTCAAGAAATTCAGCACCTACTTGACAGAAAAATTCAGTACTTTTTCAGTATCTTTAACTGACGAAATTTCAAAAATTTGAATTTCCCGCTCAACTTGCGACAAAAATGAAACAAATTCCGGACTTCCTTGCGAAATTTCCGCACTTTTTCAGTGCTTCCGGACCGCCCTGGAAAAATCAGTACTATTTCCAGACTTTCCGGACTTGGAGACACCCTGCGCACCTTGTCATGCGAGCCCTTCGATTTACGTTGATACGTGCAGACTTGGCAGAGAGACATTTCCTCTTCTTCTCAAAAACGAACTTTTTACAGAAGAAAGTTCTGCAACATTCGAATAATGATACAATGTTCCTGGCTGGCGGATCTGCTACCGAGACCGAGCGCGATCACCCGTTAGCTCACCCAGTGGCGTGGCGTGAATAATCGATTATCGATATCTCGCCATTTGAAGCTATGGTAAAGAATCGATTACTAAGGTGTTCGCTGCGAACACCCTGATAATCGATCTTTTTTCATAGGTTTAAATGGCATAACAATCGATACATCGCAATGCACGCCACGCCACTGAGCTCACCCTGTTCGGCGCGTCCGGCCGGGTCCGGGAGATGAGCGATAAACATCAGAAATCGCGCCATGACAAAGCATCGATGGCCGGCCATTAACGAGGCCGAATCAGATGGCTATCTCTTTTATGACCCCACCGAGGGAAGGGGGTGGGAGGGAGAGAGGGGAGGCTATTAGCGTAAAGTGACACACGCCCCTCGCGAAGGTTTCCCCGGCGCGAAACCGCGCGGTCAGCGTTGACGAGCTTTCGTCGGTGATCAATCACTCGGGGGAAGTGACCAAGGCTAAGGAAAAGAGCAGTGTGTCCATTCGAACGTCGCAACATTTCTCCCGATGGAATATTTAATTTTGGGAAAAGGACCCTGCGGGTCGATTACTGACATTGAAAGCCAAAGCTGTAGACAAGGAAGACGAAAGGGACATGGAGGGATCCTATTTTGCCGTGCTAAGGAAAAACGCCGTGTGAACATTCAATAATTGCCAAATTTCCCCGGATAAAACATGTACTTCTGAGGAAAGTTGCGCATATTTTTCCTTGAAATTTTCAGATATTTTAGATTTAATTGAGTACAAAATTGACTGAAAAATTTGAAGAATTATGTTAAACAGTTTTAGAAAATAAATAGAAAATGCACCGCCCAGTGACGTCGTCTGGCGGTATTTCCCATTTAAACACACGTATTTAAGCAGATTAGATCATTTCGTCATATCTTCTCCAATAATTGCTCAATTCATGAACCAAGGGTATCCTCGTGTTTAATTCACTCAGTTGTTTCCACTAATTCACGAAATTCATCAAATTTCAGACACCTGCAAATTCTCTATTTATGCCAACGTCTTCGGGTCTCCTCGATGTTTCCATGCCGGGAACGGACCGAGGGTGAGACGACAGCGCAGCGCAGCGGCGTGGAATCGGAACACACGGGAAGACTCATTGTTTCTCACTCGGTGATGTCGGTGGATGAACGTCAACGACTCAATTACTCGCGTTATTGCGATCGGCAAGGCGCGGCCGGGATGGCTGCAATCGCGGTCCAAAGATGAATGGGCAGATGAATAGCAACAACCCACGTGGGGAGGGGGAGGGGGTAGGGATAATTAGTGGGCCATTATGCCATTCTGCGGGGGGGGGGGGGGAGGACAAGGGGCCGGATGCGGGCTGCGGTCGGGTCGTCGTCGCTCGATCGAAATGTAACCGATGCAAGTGTAAGCGTGGCAATTACATCGTTACACCATTACGCTCGCGCCGCGCCGCCGTGCCGTGCCACATCGACATCCAGTCTAGGAATACCAATTATCCCGACTCCGTCCACCGGCAGCGGCAGCGTTCCGATACCGTCCCGTCGACACGTGTCCAGAATCGCACCTAACTCACAGCCTTTCCCCTCTTGATTTCGGTAAGGAGCTTTTCCATGCTACAGGTATTCGCGATTTAAGTACTTCATACGAGGGAAATTTCGGTGGAGAGACACGATGGTCATGGGAAAAATTATTTGGAGGCCTAGCGGCCTAGCCCCCCCTGGATTTTGAAATAATATGATTTGGCAGCTTGTCTGGTATGGTCATGTGCAACAGATGCTAGATGATAGGTTGCCTAAGAAGGTTCTGGATTGGGTCCCCCCTGGCAGAAAACGTAGAGGACGCCCTGCCGTGGATTGAGGGAATAAGGCAGGAAATGAGGAGATTCAATCTGCCGGAGGAGCTCTGACAGGATCGCTATCAGTGTCGGTTGGGTGTCGCAGAGCGCACAGAAGCGCTATACGAACGACTAACAAGTCGCTCTTGTAGCGCTAACAGTTAGTAGTATCATTATTTGGCCCCTCCTAGAATATTGGAACTTCAATTTCAGCCCTAAATTTCCGTGCAAGATTTTACATCGGATGAAATGCTTGAAGCGTGGATCACCGTGGACTGCTGCAACTCCATTCGTATCCGTATCCTCTTTCTCCCCTCAGCCTAGAGTGCCTGTAGAAAGGAGAGTGTGGCGACTGAGGCACTGGAGGATCTATTTCTGATTGGTTTCACACTGGAGAAAAACTCTCTAGAATCTGCAGTCCAAACTCTTAAAAAAATTGACAAAATAATGAACTCTAGATTCAATCCGAAATCTCCTTACATTAAGATTATTGACCCTCGATTCAAGCAAAACTCCCATTACCATGGTAAAAATTGGCAGTAGAATATAAGTTCCAAAATACCATAGACCTACAGCCGGCTGTAAGATTTCAAATAGCTTCTATAGCCGGCTATACAATCTCTTATAGCCTTTTATAGCCGATGGCGATTAAGCAACAGCCAGGTGATAAAGTGTATGCTAAACGTTACTAATTACGGATGCTAGGACTTAGTGAGTTTTTGGAATACTGCTCTCTTTTTGGGCCGTAGTATCTTGATTTATTTTGCGAGGAAAGCTCCGTACTTTTGATGGCTGCCTGCCATTACTAATATATTAGAGCGCCTTCAGTTTCGTATGATACTGTGCAATACCTCTGGTGTGAAATAGTTGCTTCAAGCGCCGTCGCAGGCGGGCAGCCAGCGCGGAACCCGCATTGGCGCCTACAAACCTAACAGGGATACTTCACGCGTGGCGCATTGCGTGAAGTATCCCTGTTAGGTTTGTAGGCGCCAGTGCGTCGCCGCTCCGCTTTGTGTTATGCTCTAATATTTAATCTGGCGGAGTCAGCGTTATTCAACTCATGATTTTGAAATGTTTGCACATCCTGTATGGATTATTCTCATTTTAATTGATGAAAAAAAAAATATGTATTAAAGGAAAATATACCGTGTGTTTTGTAAATATTACGGTGGTTCCGTATCAAACTTAATGATTTCCAAAGCACACGAATTTCTATACACAATTTCTTATAGTCTTTTATAACCGATGGCGAAAAAGCAACAGCCAGGCGATAAAGTGTAAAGCCCGACTATATAAACTATAGCCCGGCTGCATAATTTTTTATCGCTTCGTATAGCCCGGCGGTATAATTTTCTCCGCATTCTACAGCCAGCTATATGATTTTCTGTAGCCTTCTTTAGCCGGCTATAAGAGTTCCTATGGTATTTTGAAACGCAGCTCTTATCGCCAATTTTTACCAGGGTAAATCAAGAGTATTTTTTTGGGTCAAATTTTCAAGAAGCCGGGCTTTAAGATCCAAGAGACTATTTTTTCCAGTGCATCATCTCACATTTTATTGATATCTAAGGAACCATAACATGGTAGACATTACATGCAAATGAGCTAAACTGACAAAAAATGAGGGTTGACTTGCTCGCATCATCGGGACTGGCTCAAATTACATCGTTAGGCGCATTTCCTCAGGTTTGAAACCAATTCTATGCATAGTAACAAAATCTTTCCGAGCTTTTTTGCCATATGAATCGGCTGAACAGAATACAAATCTCAGCAACCACCAAGAAGGTGTTTTCAAGAGTTGCTGGTGGAGCCCCGAAATGAGAAATTTCCACCTGTCGCCGCGAGGCCGGTGGAGTTTATTTGTCTCTGTTCCCTCTACGCACCTCCTCCGGTCCGCGGATGAATGATCTTCTGATTGAGGAGGAGATCCGTGCCACGGTCGATTGGCGATCTGCGAGACAGCGAGTGTCGATTGAGCGATTAGGCGCGGGTCGTTGGGCGCCAGATTCTTCGCGACTGATCATGAGAATCCTCCAGAACAGGGAAGCTGTCGGTTGCGCTCGAGAATCGTTCTCGACGAACGAAATGAAAAGTAAATCATCCGCAGCCGAAAAAGGAAAAATATAATAAAAGGAAGAAAGTGGAAATTAATCATCCGTGTATCTGTTTATTCTAAGTGTTTCCTCTTCCTCTGGCTTTGTCTTTCTGGGCGAGTGAAATTCGTCCCGAAGTTCATTTGGACGAACACTTCATCGGGACAAATTGACACTCTACTTGCCTCGTAGTGAGTGACAGGTGTGAAAACTTCTCCTTTCGGGCTCCATCACTGTATCCTTCAAACAGACTTTATTTAGCAATGGCCAATGAGGAACCACTATTTCTGGCTTATCTACCAAAGCTTTTAGCTGCAAAAAGGGAACTGATGGCGAAAATTTATGTCGGACGTCGAAAAAATGCTTACCTCTATAGCAACGTTTCAAAGTCTTCGATTGTCTTTCATTTCTTTGATAAAAAATTAGCCAACTCATATTTTTGGATACTTCTGAATGAATGAAAAAAACACACAAGTGTCCATTTTCAACGTCAGTATCAGAGAAACGCCTTTTCTACTTCTAGTTAAACCATTGCCATGATGTTTCCGTTATAAGATCCAGAAATATTGGTTTCATCTTGAAAAATACAAACCAAATCATCTCCTTTCTAAGAGTGTTGAGCGATTCGTGTGTACATCAAGCCGTCGATTGGTAAACCTGATGAGCAGTGCTCAACCTGTGGCTAAAAAGTCGGAGAGTGAGATGCGATTGAAGAAGAATGATTTCCGCTGTCTACAAGCAGGGCTGGTGACAACTTTTGCAAAACAAAAATCAGGAACTTTTTAAGGATTCCTCATTCGCAAAATCAGAGATTTCTCAGAGTCTTTTGAGGCTTTCCAAAGGTGCCGTTCCAAAAAGTTAAAAAAAAACGCCTTAAAGACCGGAGGAGTCCCAAGATTGGGCAACTTGGCTGGCAGGGTGACCGGGGGGGGGGGGGGGGGGGGACTTGTACCGTTTTTAGCTCTCGTAATGGCGTGCGTAACCGTCGCGGAGCGATAATAACTGAATATTAGGAGACAGACAGACGTAACATAAACAAAAACAAGCTGCTCGTATAGCGCGTTCATAACTCTTTCCACGGAGGAAAAAGATAATTTTTTCGCGACGTTGCGGTTTGGATGCGAGTAAAATGTATTCTGAGTTTTGTAGTAAATTCTCCGACGAATATTGATGGAGTAATTAACTTATTGAATTATTTGGGGAAAAAATGACGGCGCGGCGCTTCGGAATGGAATATATAGACAGAGGTAACTCTACTTTTTCCACGATTGCATTAACGAAATTAGAGAAAATATAATTGACTCTTAATGCTGAGGAAAATTACCCGCCTGAAGCTTTCTGGACACAAATAAAAGGAAACGATTGGAACCGACCAAATAACGAAGACAAAATGTCCAACCTCCAGAATAAAAGTGTGCTAGAAACGCGTGGCGCAACTAGAATTCGACTCCAAAATTGGTCATTATTTTGATGTTATGACAAATAATGAAATTCTGAGAGTCATACGTTTTGACAGCGTGTCTCCATAAAAATTCAAACTAATAATCAGTTTTGGATGTTCAATATGAAAGGCTGAAACTTGATTACGATTTTAGCTCAAGGGATTCCAATGAGTGCAAGGTAGAGGTGGATGCAACGCCGGAGGAGGTAGCGCCTACAAGACTGCATGGATACTTCACGCATTACGCCAAGAACAGCGCAGTCAGCGTGAAACGCATAGCGCCTACTAGACTTCATGAATACTTCACGCTTTGCGCCAAACACAGTGTGTTCGCGGCGGCGCGGCGGAAATTAAAATTATTAAACCACATTCATGTTTGTTCTTGCATAATTTTTACGTTCATTTCTTACAAATGGAAGGTGTTGTTCATACAGAGATAGGTTTACGGAACTTAACTTTCGCGCAAAGCTCCGAGAACTTTTGCTAGTAAAGTTGACAGGGCTTTCGCAAAAAATGTGTCCAATACGAGTAAACGCGTGTTATGCACCCCTCCCCCTCCGGCACGTTCACTTGATGGTTTTTATTGATGTTTCAAAACGAATAAGAAGGGGACGGCAAAATACAGGCTGCCCATGGGCGGCATGAGAGTAAATCCGGCCCTGTTCCAGGGCATGACATTCCCAAATTATATGCAACTTTACACCCTTGATTGTCTCATTAAAATCCGATTTTGTTGATCAACCTAGGAAAATTACAGTGCTGAAACTTTTTCCTCGTCTAACTACGGTCTCTCCTCCCGCGGATTGTCATAAATCTTCAAAATTACTTTTTGTCGGCGCTGCCGGCTTTCAAGGCGGCCGAACCAAACGGATGGCCGTGAAAAAGACCGACCCCGAGATGTAATTTTCGTGGAATTCAAAATTATCCAAGACGAAACCATGTTACTGAAAACTGGGTCAATGCTGACCGCCAAAGGTCAGTGTACTATCAGCGAGCGTATAGCTCCCAAGCATGATAAAAGTTGTTCTATCTCGAGGCTATCGTCACAGGCATGCGCCTAACAGCTGCTTGTTAGCGAATCGAGACAAACAGACCGATTACGCTATGCTATTTTTATCAAAATAACGGATCTTCAAATTTTAGACGAAATATACAGCGGCTTCTCTTAGGCGCTTTCCACTTGTATCCGGCAATCAGTGTTCGAAACTCACATGCGCCAATGCGCCTAAGAAATCGGTCATGGCGCCTAAAAAAAGAAGGCTTTGCGCCAACGTGGCCCCTAAAAATTGCCCCTCCCCCCTCCAAAAAAATCCTAATTTTTCCGTTTCGTGATTTTTCGAAATTTCCCCCCAAGTTACTGTCACAAGTTCTGTAACTAAAACATCTTGCGTCCAACTTTTCACTAAATACGCCGTGGTACATGGGCTGAAAGTCAATTTGGCACCTAAAACATCTTGAATGGCCCCTAAAAATCGAGCTCGATGCGCCACATGGCTCCTAAAACTCAAAGGTGAGTTTCGAACACTGCCGGAAATACTGTCGTTATACCGACGAGGACAGAAACTCCCGAAATTTCAAAATTGAGTTTCCTTCAAAATTCGACAAATCTAATTCCTTAAAACTTCATTTTTGCGCTAACTGTTCTCTTTGGTAACACAGCGAAGTAGAGCCGTTTTGAGGGCAATGATTCTGCGTGCAAATAATGAAGAACGCCGTACGATCTTCATTATTTGTTCTTCAGGCGTTACCTTTCCCTACCTCTCGATAAAGTAATAATTAAATGGGGCCCCTCTTTCCGTCTTTCCCCACACGATTTGTGCATTAACGACCGATATTACGTTAAAGAGGAGTTGAAATTTCATCTTTGATCGGAGGTCTTTCTGACCCTGCTCTACCACAGTGATGAAAAAATTGGTGTTCTTGTGTGAAACACAAATTTTGTGTTGATTTTGGTACAGTTTGCGATGAATTTAGGGCAGAAAACAATGGAGAGACTTGGAAAATGCATTCCTCCGATTGCGACGTTGGTACTCACCACTCGTCTTTAATAAATTTCCTCAAGGAAACCAGCTGGCATTTTCTCTTGAAATTGTCAACCGAAGGCTAGGATTATTTTGTGTTTTACTTCCCGTATTAACTAAACTTTTGTGTTGATTTTTCTCTCTGTGTAGATAAATTCACCATCAAGTCCTCTTCTCCGGGGAGTGCACAATGGGTGGGGAGAGAAGGGGGCTATCGCACCACTAACTGCGGACATGGGCCCAAATATCCTACACAGAGAGAAAACTCAACGCAAAAGTTTGGTCAATACGGGGAGTAAAACACAAAAATAATGATCCACGTCTTCGGTTGACTCAGGGGTTTCCCAGTAGTCTCTCCATGGTTTTCTGAGCTAAATTCACCACAAACTGCACCAAACCCAACGCAGACTTTGGGTTGGTTTGTGTTCCACCACCTGTATTAACCAAAAGGAACACAAATATTTTGATCAGTGTAGATCCGGCCATGATTCCAGTTTACCCGGCGCACTATGGTCTGAGGGCGCCGAATTGTGGCCATAAATCAGGAAATGATCAGAATATCATGAAATTTGGTGTACTTATGTTTTTTGGGTCGCTGAATTCAAATTTGACCTTAGTTTTACAAAATTCTTAAATCCAAGATGGCGGCAGGCCCTTGAAACCAAAAAATTAGAAGAAAAGCCAAAATATGATTAGAATACCAAATTGAATGTCAGTTTAATGTTTTGAAGGTTGTCTCACTATAATATGAAATCTATTTTTCAATGATCAAGAGGTTATCAGGGCAGAAGCCCCAAAAATACGTATTTAATCCAGAAAAATAAGAGGAGAAGAAATGATTGAAATTGAATCAAGTCAGTACTATGTTTTTCGGTCTATTGATCCTGACTGGAGCGTAAGTTAAAAAAATTGCACATTCAATATGGTGATATTCGTGTTAGCAAGACATATGGCATTAGCCCTTTAGGGCGCCCCCTCCCCGAACCAAAAATTGTCCCTAAAAATTTTCATTTCTAGCGATTTTTTAAAAATAATTTACTCTTTGATCATCAAACCCTGCTAGCAAAGTTTTCTAGATATACTCAATACTACTTAGACCTAAATAGCTTTGACATTCTTATACTCATTGGAGGCTGTCAACCATTCTGCGCTGATTTTCATGGTTAGAATTATTATAAAGATTCTAGGCCTAATGAATCGTGGCCAAAAATCCGATTTTTGAAAGTACTAAAATCTGGCAATCGAGCATATAATCCTTATCTACATCCTTTAGTAGGTGTGAAATGACCTATCAAATCTTATGTAATTGTTTTTACGATCAGATACATGGTGGCGAACTTCACATCCTCCGAGGTAAGTAAACAAACGTGAGAATTTAAAGTGCACGTTATCGTGTATTGCCTTGTGTCGTTTTGTGATAAGTTGGCGTAAATCCCCGATCAAATATGGACAAGAAAGGTGAAAGTAAGTACTTTTTGATGGTTTAATCGTTTTTATTATTAAGATTAATTTTATGACCACCATGAGACTCCAAAGTTTTGTCCTAATTTAGGCAAAAAATTGCCTTCACCTTAAGTTTTAGTTATCACTAACACGAGCTAACACGTTCTTATCAGTGCAAGAATGTAGCTCATAATGTTCCTCTAACAGCATATCATAGGTTTTTTTGCATCTTTTTGCCTCTGGGGCCTTCAGACCCAGACCCAGATCAGACCCTAAAACCTTGCGGATTACCATTCTCGGGTTGCCTAGCCAGAAATTGAACTCGGAACCTGTTGATCTTAAAGCCAGCACTCCAACCACTACGCACCACAGCGGGCCGAGTTAATAAATTTGTATTATGTATACAGGCTAAAGAATAAAAAAAAAACCTAAGTTTTATCCACCATTTGTCGTTTTTCCGGAGAAAATATTATTTTGCTTAAAAATGAGGTTTTTTGCAAAAAAAATTTATTTTCCGGAAATCTGGCAAGTGCTGGAAAAAAACTGATATCATTTTCGGATTCAGCAGCCAAAAATACATATGAATCACCCTATATCAAACGTTGACCTTGTCTCATCTCTCTTATCTCCTTCTGCAATGAAATCAGATTGCGCAGAAAATCGTATAAGTCCTTCACTAAAATGACCAAAAAAGGCCCCAGACGCAAAAATACGCAAAAAAACCTGTGATATCCTGTTAGAGGAACATATGAGCAACATTTTTGCACAAATGAGAACGTGTTACCTCGTGTTACTGGTAACTAAAACTTAAGGTGAAGGCAATTTTTTGCCTAAATTAGGACAAAACTTTGGAGTCTCATGGTGATCATAAAATTAATCTTAATAATAAAAACGATTAAACCATCAAAAAGTACTTACTTTCACCTTTCTTTTCCATATTTGATCGGGGATTTACGCCAACTTATCACCAAACGACACAAGGCAAGACACGATAACGTGCACATTAAATTCTCACGTTTGTTTACTTACCTCGAGGATGTGAAGTTCGCCACCATGTATCTGATCGTAAAAACAATTACAGAAGGTTTGATGGGTCATTTCACACCTACTAAAGGATGTAGATAAGGATTATATGCTTGATTGCCAGATTTTCGTACTTTCAAAAATCGGATTTTTGGCCACAATTCGGCGCCCCCAGACCATAGTGCGGCGGCGAGGGGTTCCATGTTCCCATTCCCGTTACAAAGAGATTGATAAAACATGCACCTGTTCGGCGCTTTTGAAATCGTCTCCAACGGTTTTGGCATCTGATTGAACTCTTGCCGCTCATGCATAGCGGCCGAGAGTGTCATGTGACAATAATAGCTCATTGAATGAACTCATGCCATAGGGTGCAGTCATTGAGCCGGCTCAACCGCGATACGATTGGATTACGGCTGCCAAACGCAGCGCCCGATGAATTTCACGGTGGATAATCGTCGATATATTCGGTCGGTTTGGTCAACTACGGCCTACGTGAGGAGGCAAAAACCCAAACTTCGTCCGAGCCCTAAATTTATGAGAGAAAGACTAAATTTTTAACGTAAAATCAACATTTTAAATATCGTTGAAAAATCGATGTAGTCTTCGAGGAAAACTTGAAATGCAGGGAACGAGGTTCTACGGCACCATGGGATTCACGATTCACCACCGAAATTTTACGAGAAACACGACGGTGAAACTGAGTATTTTTTCAAAGTAAATTCCCGACTAACTCGCGGAACGCAAGGTACGTTTATCTACAGGGTATGAAACAGGCTGGCCAAAAATCAGTACTTTTCCGGTACTTTTTCAGTACATTCTCCAGACATTCATTACCTCTTCAACAGAAAAATTCAGTACTTTTTCAGTACCTCCAACTGACGAAGTTCGAAAAATTTCAAAAATTTGACTTTCTCGCTCAAATTTTTTCAAAAAAAATCCGGACCTTCTTGCTGAATTTCCGCACTTTTTCAGTACTTCTGGACCACTCTTGAAAAATCAGTACTATTTCTGTACTTTCCGGAAATTCCGGACTTGTAGACACCCTGTTCCTCAGCACAGCAGCATAATCAGATGTCATTCATGGACGGTCGCTGAACGGAAGGGGGAAATATTTCGATCAATTTCATGAAATCCCCTACAATTTTTCGGTGGAATTCCTCCAACTTTCCCGGTTGCCGGACCCTGTGACGACCGGAGACGTTCGACCCGAGTTGACCCGCGTGCGCGTCCAGTGCCGCGCGCGTCCGGGGCCGGCGACGCCAACGCAGTGGGCCGGAATCCGGACGGCACGGGATATAAATAAACGGAAACGAACGACCAACGAGTGGCGGCAACGACCAATACCCGACGTCATCCAGAACCGCGCAACCACGCCGCGGAAAAACGCCCTATCAACATTCCTGCCTTGCCCAATTTCTTCTCATCAAATACCAGAGTGTCTACTAAAACAGGCTGGTCAAAAATAAGTACATTTACAGTGCTTTTTCAGTACATTCTCGAGAAATACAGTACCTCTTTCAACAGAAAAATTCCGTACTTTTCCAGTACCTCCATTTGACGAAATTAGAAAAATTTCAAAAATTTGAACAAGAAATTAAAAAAAATTCCGGACCTTTTTGCGGAATTTACGCACTTTTTCAGTTCTTCACGGCCGCCCCCACAAAGTCAGTACTATTTCCGGACTTGTAGACACCCTGAATACCAATTTCCTATAATGTCTTTTGCCTATAATGCCTATTTCCTAGTTCAAAATTGGTCCGGAGACAATTCAATTTTTCAGAGTATTCCGGGGGTGGCCCCCAAACCCTCTTTGCAGCCGTATAACTCCCCTGAGCCCTTCTTTGGAGCTGTACAGTTCCGCAAATCCTCCTTGAACGGTTGTCTTTTTATACCCTCCCAAATCAACCTTGATGTGGTGTCCTTCGGGTACCCCATGAAAAGTTCCGCCCCTTCAAGTTACCGATCTCTTCGTAACCAAGGTGGTTCACCGAAGGAAACATATTTTATCGGGAGAAATTCGGCAACATCGGTGTGTTCGTGCGGCGATTTTCCTGAGCACGAGAGCGCGGGTCTCGAGCCACGGTATGCATATGCTCGCGCCCGCTGCCCATCGGCATCGGGCCCGGCTAAAATTAACGCCACCGGCCACCGGCCAACGGCCGATCCGCCGACCGCCCCGTTTCGCTATTCCGCCGTCCAATATCAAGTTCAAAAACACCCGACGTTCGATTATCATCGAGGCACTCTCTCTCTCTCTCGCCCTTTCTCTGCCTAGCTTTCTTCCTCCTCGTCGCTCTGTCACCTCGTATTCTGCCGCGTTACCGAAAAGATCGATAAGTAACGTCCAAAATTTACGAAATTAAGTCATTAACAAAAGTAGACTAATCTAGAGTCCTTTTACATACTGAGAGTCAAGACATCCCACCTCATGGAGTCACAAACGGGAATAAATATTACATAAATTGGCAGTTTTTCGTAATCTTTAATAGGTTCAATCTCAAATTCCTTTCTCCGTTCCTTCTCTCATTCCGTTTGTTCCTTGTCGAACACGTTATTCCCCGGTCCATTCTACATTATAATCTTTGCAATAGGTGAAAATGTAATCTTTGTTCCCGTTTGTGACACTGTGGAGGCCTAAAATACGGGAACCATTCAAAAATGGATTCACGTTGTCTTGACTCTCAGTATAAAGGAACTCTAGACTAATCTAATTTGAATGACTGGTTCAGCTGAAATAGCGTAATTTGTCGTACTTGTGGGAAACTTTCAGAAACTAAGAGGGTTGTAAAAGAACAGAAAATGTGCAAAAATGGACGGAATTTCAGACAAAACAGCGTAGAGGTGTCGGCACCTAAGTTGACGGCAAATACGGACATACCTCGAGCACAAATAGTTGCATCCAGGATTCCAGGCGTTGCGGTGCCTTAAAGATACCCAGAACGCCTTCAATTTGGTGGTATGCAATATGGACATCCATCGAGCACGAATAGTTGCATCCGGACGTTATCATCAGAAAGAAGGCTTGCATTCCTTTGGGGACAATTTTAGGGAGAACCGAGATTTCGTTTCAAAATGTGTCATTGAAAGTCACTGACATCCTGATTTTAGGAACATCCTCTCCTCCCACTCTCCCTGCTCATTCCACGACCGTTACGCGGACTCGAATGCAGCTGGACGGTAAAAATATCGCACGACAAAAGAACCGAGAGAACTCGTAGAATCCCTTATTTCAAAGTGAAACACAAGACTTCGCGAAGTTACAGAATCACTTTTAACGTATAACGAAGCGGAGCGTGCGATAATTCGTCACACGTGAAACATCCGCGTGTTTTGCTGAATTCGTAACGCGACTGACCAACGCCTGCACGACTCAACAACGGCTCGTTGACATCAAAGGATTATTCATGCTGAAATGACGCCATGCAATTTGCATCGGAGGCAAGGATTTTTAAGGAGTGACCCAGCTCTGGAGAAAGAAAAATGGAAGAGAAAGGGAAAAGTATTAGGAAATAAAAAGGACAGAAACTTATACGAACAAGAATGATTTCCTCCTCTGCGGGTAAATGTATTCACTTATTCTGCCGTGCGAAGGAAAAGCGCCGTAGGAACATTCGAAAGTTGCCAAATTTCCTTTGATAAAATGGTCATCTTGGAGGAAAATTATGAATATTTTTCCTTTAAATTTTCAGGAACTTTAGATCAAAATACGAACAAATTTGAAGGAAAATATTCACAAGTTTTCGGGGATTTCTTGTTTTATTAAAGACAATTTGGCAACGCCTGATGGCACATACGGCGTTTTTCCTTAGCACGGCAGTATTGTATACTTTTAGAAATCTCGAAGCTGAATCTGGACAGCATATCACCGCGGAGCCTATTTCACCGACGAAAATCCCGAGTGATATGAATAAGGAGTTATAATTCCATAAAAAAACCGACATCGTTCTGTGAGAGCGCACTTCACGCCGCAAAAAGAGCATATTTCGCTACGCTTTGTCACTCAGGTTTGTCGGGAAAAATATTGACCCCAGAGTGATAAATGCACTCTACGGATTCTGCTGTGAGAGTTGTAACAGTATACATTAAAATTTAAGCTGAACTGAAAGGACAGATGCGTTTTTACGGTGGAATCCTGGGCATGGGATGGTGGTGTGGTCATTTTTGGGGGTGAGGAAATGAGGAGGGGGAACTTTATAAAAATCTCGAGAAATATACTAGAATTATTGATCGAAATTTCTCGACATGAAGTTCTAAGTCAGAATTGAGAGAGGGGGACTCAAAAAGTAGTAGTGGTCAAAACGAATAAATCCCTGTCGTGTGACAACAACCTAACGCAATTTTCAGTATAGTTTTATTTTCTTTGTATCTTGGGTATCTAAGGAAAATTTTGTAATGGTATTTAGACCCCCAGGTCTGAACCATTAGGTATTTTCTTCACTTAGTAATAATGCAAATAGGATACAAGTTTCTCAGCCGCTTGTAAATTCCTTTCATCCTACCTTTATGTACACTGTGTACATTTCTAATCATGTAGAAGGTCACAATAAATCAATAGGGGAAAAAAGAAAAGAAAAAAGGCTTTAAAAACACGCATGGTTAAGTTTTCATGTAATCTGTCTCGGCATGAAACACAGAGAACGGCAATAAATTATCTTTTTACAGGTTGAGCGGTCAACCAGGAACTGAATTATTGCGTAGGAAAAATGTGACATGCTCTGTAATTTTTGGATGCGGCAGGAATCTTCAATCCGCGGCTGCAAAAATAAAGAGAGAGGAAAAAATCTGGGCTAAAATTAAAATTTTTTGAATGAGGTGAAAGTCGAGTCTCAGAGATACAATCTCGACATTTTTAAGTCACGATGCATTGCATATCGACAAACCTTTCTCTCCATTCGTCTCAGTTCGGCGCTCGAGAATTTTGTTGCATACTAAGTAGATATTGACAGTTTGACACGCCTAGTTCCACGCCAAATTCCAGTATCTGTTAGAATTTTTTTTCTCTCTTTAAGCTAGATATTCCATTTTCAGAATGCAAACGCACACCGTGCAGCCGTGTATATATCGTCGTTCATCATGTTTCATAGAGGCAAAAAACGGACGCGAGACATTTGTGAAAGTCGTAATTCGACGCCACAAAAAGGAAGAAGAGGAAGAAGGGCAATTTTGAAGAGTAGGTTTGGTGAAAAAAACATATTGTGAATGTGGTCCCGAAAGTTTGGAATATTCGAGGCGGGTCCTCAATTTATCACCGGAGCCAAAACTCACTTCGACTATCGACATCTATTCAGAAAAAAGCTCTAAATCAATTTTTTTCTGAGAATACACTTTGTTCTCAAGAGGTACGGCCAAATGTGTGGACTGCATCTACGTAAAATCACACGAAAATTAAGTTACACTATCAGAATTATCTAAAAAAACACAGTCTAGGACTCAATATTAGGCACGTCAGTATCATGCATTTTCAAATTTGCGCGGAGAGGACTTTTTCTCACAGTCAGTTAGATGTACGAAAACCTACCCCAAATAAATAAACGATCAATTTCTTTAATTGTAAAAAATCTTTCTCTCGTATGGTTTCAATCTTTAAAAAGCATGTTTATCTCCTTTTAGATCAAACTTTTCTGAGAGTTGGGAAAATTGGTTGATCATTTATGTTAAGGTTTTTTACATTTCTCCCTGAACTCTCTCTCTTCTTGCTGGCAATTTTCATGATTGAAATACCTGCAAACGCGACGAATTTAAAATTTTAAAAAATCATAATAAGAGCTGAGCAAATTGTGCGTTTCGGGAAGTATTTTAGATCATTCTGATTTAATTAACATGATTTACTTGCGTTATTACTGCAAGAAATTCTACTCAGTTGACTGCATCCTGCATCAGTGGATGTTGAAATAATACTCTCTCCGTTTTGGTCTATCACTCTGTCAGGGTCTGCCGCCTTAGATTGAAAGTGCTCCCTCAATTCGACGGATATGCAATTCGCGCTTGTTATGAGTCGGAACGATAGATTCATATCTTGATTCCAAAGCGCTAATTTTATTAATCATCAATTTTGGTTTATATAACTACTTTCGGTATCAAACAACCACTACGTGGCAAACAAGAGTCACTCAATTTTTTATATTAAGTTTTTCCTGCTTTTTGTGGCTAAAAATAGCATAAGTATGGGATCCAGAGTGAAATGCACTTCGCAGGGTGTCTACTAAAACAGGCTGGCCAAAAATCAGTACTTTAATAATACTTTTTCAGTACATTCCCAAGAAATTCAGTACCTCATCAAGAGAAAAATTCAGTACTTAGCCAGTACCTCCCATAGACGAAATTGGAAAAATTTCGAAAATTTGACTTTCCCGCTTAAATAGCGAAAAATTCCGGACCTACTTGCGAAATTTCCGCACTTTTTCCGTACTTCCGGACCGCACTTAAAAAATCAGTGCCATTTCCAGACTTTCCGGAAATTCCGGACTTGGAGACACTGCTCCGATTTCCACTACGAGATTTTAAACACTGCATCTGCGGATTTTACGTTGGATTTTACGATTTTTAAATGGAATCGTCGTTGTTTCAACATACACGGTTTCTAATACGAAGAATGGTGCTTGAAAATCAATACGACCTGGCAACTGCAGTACTGCGGTATCGAGATAACAATGTGATACCGCAGTGAAGCCTGCACACGGCGAATACCGCGGTCAAGCGACACCACGATCCAATCGCACCGCACCACAATATTCGAGGGCAGCGGCACCAGGGGGTGCGGGGGGGATGCGCCAGAAACGGGACTTCAGCCTCCCTCTTTCCTCCTGGACACGGGAGCCGTGAAAAAGAGCGCTGTCACTGAAAGTCGAGGCGGAAGTAAGTATCACTTGCATCGAATTCGATGAACCTATCCAGGATTTCATGAACAGCCGGAGTTAGGGGGCCTGCTAGCGCAGGAGCAAGATGACCAATTCTCTTGGATTTCGAAAGTCCGAAGCTCGATGTTTTAGAGCTTCACATTTCCTAACATCTCCGAGAATTTCCAACGTCCCGGAACGAATGTACTTCAACGTTGGACATGTTTCATGCTAAATCCCTTTAAAATGGAAGAGAATGAAATGCGAAGCCAGAGCCTGTTCCTCAATCAGCTTTTTACGACCATTCGACTGACAATATAGGACCCGTAAACACTTCTACAAATACGGATTAAAAAAAAAAAAAAAATGGAAGGTATAGTCAGTGATATGTTTTCTCTGACTTTCCTCACGAATTTCCGGACTTTTCCCGGTCGTGACGATTTTCCCCGACTAGTCAGTAAGTTTCAGTGATAAGTAAGATACGCTAGAAATTCTCTGACTTTTCCTACGAATTCCCAGATTTTTCCCACAAACCTCTCATTTTCCACAAATTTCCTGACTTTACCCAAGAATTTCCTAACTTTTCCCACGATCCGAAATTCCTAACATTTTCCATGAACTCCCTGACTTTTCCCACGAATTTACTGACTTTTCCCGGTCGTGACGAATTCCCCGACTTTCCCGGGTTCCGGACGGCCGGCAACCCTGCATCAGTAGCCGGCGAAGACACGCCGGACGGCAGAGACGGTTCTTCCGGCGAGGAAGGCATTTCCCGTTTCGGTGCCGGACAATATATCACCGGGGAAATGCATGTGAGAAACGCACGGCCGAGAACCGGGTCGAACCGAGCTTCGGGGGCCGGGCGGGGCGCGGGGGAGCTTTCCGTTCCGGTTTCGACCGGGATAAACGACGACGCCTGGGCCTGAGACCGGTAATTTACAGCCCGGCCGGCCGCGGCACCGGGGAACAACCGCGTAACTTACATTTAAGCTCCTACGTAGATACGTGGTTTTTGCTAGGCACGACGGTCGGAGGATGAAAGGCGCGGTCGAGTCGTGAGTTCGCTTCGTCTTCGGCGAGCGGCGCGGCTGCGTGGACCGAGGAAATGAAACACCGTCACTCCCTCGAGATGAGTTTTTCCACGCTGCAGGCTGATTATTGAAGCTCATAGACAAATCGGTGGACAAAATGGAGCGATCCTATTGGTGGAAGCGGGTAATCCTATCTCAAAAGAGGCGTGAGTTATGGATTAGCGGTCCAAACTACGGTTGTAATGCAGGATGCAACTATTCAGCCACAGCGGTAACCCTAGGTGGTGTCCGTTGGCATTGAAGGCGTTTTTGGAGAAGGTGTAAACACTTCCTTTCCTATAGACGGATTTAGTGGCTGCGTCATGGTTCAATTGGACGTATTTATGCTAAAAGGAACTATGTGCATAGGGTTTGCGTGTAACATAGTTCCTTTTAGCATAAATACGTCCAATTGTAGACGAACACTGAAATTGTCTCTGATGTGTCTCTTTCGCGCCAGGCTGATAAAATGCGTCTAATAAGTGTTTCTTGCAATCGAAATTTCTCATGCTTAATGATTAACTAATGATGTCGATCAATGTTTCGTGTTCCTTAATTGAGTTATGGCCGATAAATGACTAAATTATAATGAATTAACACAATTTACTCACACAGAATTTATGCATGAGGTTACAATACTTGTTCTGGTTCGAACCACTGAGTTCGATATTATATCGAATGACGTAGTCACTAAATTAATCTATTCAGAGACTGCATAGTGCATATGTTACATGACTACTCACTGAGATAATCCGTTTGAAAAATGTCCGCATTAGTGATATGAAAGCAACGCATCTTACCTGAAACAAAAATAAAATACGGAAGTAAGTAAAAAATCAGAATCCAAAATTAAGACAGATCTCTCCTCCCCATACAGCAAAAAAAAAACCTACATAAAAAATGAGAATCGGACCTTTTATTGCCAAAAAAGTAACATCGTAACAACAACTACAAAATTAGGTCGGGCCTGGAATCCAGTAGAAGCCTTATGAGAGCAACAATTATTTTATGGACCTTTGATTGCCAAAAAAGTAATATTGTAACTACGACTAAAAAATTAGGTCGGGCCTAGAATCCAGTATGAACCTCGTGAGAGTAACAATTACTTTCCTGATATTTTATAAAAAAAATTCTGATTTTTTCATTTTGAAAATTCCTGATATTTTCCTGATTTTCCTGATTTTTCTGGACTCCTGGCACGGTAGGCAAAAAGCAGTAAGACTTTCTCCGCTGAGGAGATTCGCGTAAAAAAAAAAATTCCTGATAAAACGTCCGATTTTTCCGATTTTCCTGATTTTTTCCTGATCGGTCAAAACTCCTGATATTTCCCGGTTTTTCCGGTTTTACACCCTGGTTCTGTTAACCGACGAAGCCGGTTCACGCGTCTGAAGGGTTTGATCCTCCGGAGCGCTCACTGGATTCTTGGTTCGTTGAACCAAGAATTTCGTTCTCAATGCACCACGTCCTGTATTTTCCCTCCGCGAGAGAGGCAACGTTGATGGGAGAGAATGGGGTCGGGTGTCCTGGCCTGGCTGCTGCGACGAGGGAGAAACCGACGGATGTGGACAATGAGCCGGGAGAATATTAAGCGGCCGGCGCGAGGCCAAACGGGGGACGCGCCATCGGAGCGGGGGGGGGGGGGGGGGGGGGGGACGGCCAATTCCGTGGGGGAGCACGAAAAGCTCACCGTGGTGACAAATCCGTGGCGAGAGGCTGGAGACGGTCGAATTTGATCGCTGATCACGTAAAGGCGAGGAATTAATATTCTCGGGGGCCGGGGATGGTGCCCGGGACTCGAGGAGCCGGCCAAAAGCCGGGTCCGGTTCCGACGACGGCCTCGCGGGTCTTGGAGACACTGGCTCCACCCACGGAACCGAAAAACGGCTCCTGGCACCCGCCATCAGCGAGCTGGTCCGTGAGATCCTCTGTGCTGCGCCGTCTTCAGCCCTGGATAGACGATCAAATTCCCGAACCAATTCCGATCAAAGTAGCATCAGAGTGTCGGAAGTCATCAGTCTTAAACTCATTAATTTGCTTAGTTTTAAAATGAAAACTTAAATTGGCAGAAATGTTTCCTGTGACAGGAATCGATGAATGATGGCACTCCATTCTGATCTTACTTTGAACAAAATAGTGCGGCCCGTCAAAATTTGATGGTAGTTGGTGACCATCAGTCATCAGCATGTCTACTTTGATCGGAATTGGTTCGGAATTTGATCGTCTATCCAGGGCTTTACCGAAGAAACGGTGACGACCAAATTTTAAAGAATTGAGCTATAGCACCTATATCCTATATAGGGAGAGTATGGACATGTCGAAAATTTTGAGGTTAGGTGATGGAGCTCTCAGACCCCAAAAGGGTAGGCAATGTATGGATTCAAATTATCCAGAGTGATTTATAATCACAATTGTCTGGAACTGTCGTTGGTAAAGCACGTATTTGACTTGGTTTATGCATAAACTGACCCATTTTTGCGGAAGAATGGTTACTTATGAATTTTCTTGTCTATTTTCGTTTGATATTGGAGTCTAAAGATTGACAGTAACATTTTTCGTTTTCAAAGGTTACCTCGCGATCGGCCGCGTGTGAAAATGGGAAAGTTCTGAAAACGGTATATTCAGATTGGTAAGCATACAATATCGCGTTTTTACTTGCAAAACTGCCAAGAAATTCACGTGTTTTCCGCAAAATCTCGGCAATTCATTATTCACAGAGCCGTTCAAAAGTTATTTTTTTTTAATTTCTGAGGAGTAGGGGTTTTTAAAATGTAGAGGCGGAGAACTTCCTACATCCCTGCATAAGTGCATATGTTGTTTCTAAAATGAGTAGAAACAAAAATCCCTTGATGCAAAATGTAGCCCATTTAAAATTACCCGTATGGTTCCACGGAAAAGCCAAATTCACCCTCCTTGCTGCGAGGGTTGATGGAAAGCTGTAAGTACGGGGAAACTGACGTCATTTCTAGGGAAACTGCGAGTAATCTACATTATCTGACGAGAGACTCGCACTTACTGCTGTCTTCGACAAGATGGTGCCCTTTCCTACTATGACGTCTGATCTGCAAATTGTGTTGCCTGCCAAAGATGTAACCGCAGAAGATTGCACATAAAGCTGTCTTGACTAATATAAAACAAATTAGTTCCTTTGATTAAAGTCAGAGGTATGATTCGTCGATTTTAAAATCACTTGAACGATAAATAACATGCTTGAGGATAATTATTGCCCCCCCCCCCCCCCCCATTAAAACAAACATCCATGGACGCAAAGTGAGCTGAGCCGAGCTTGCATGGAACTGAAAAATGAAGACATCGACGTGTCAGGAGTTGATGGTGAAGGGGTCCTAACGCAGATTACGCAAAATTCGCCACAAACTTTAGAATACAACTCACTGAATTGGATTGCTTTTGCAAAAAGGAACCACTAGCATTGCAATGTTGCTAAGATTGTGCAACTTCTTTTGTCTTGGAGGAAAAGCCCGATTATCCATTAATAGTTTCTATTTTACTCGCTAATAACTGTGAATTTAAGACAAAAATTACCATCTAAATTGCATAGTTTTTCACGATTTTCGAAATAATATTGCAAAGGATGAAGTTGCACAATCTTAGCATCATTGCAATGCTAGTGGTTCCTTTTTGCAAAATGCAATCCAATTTATCCCTGAAAACTTCCTGACATTTACAAGGCGGCCCGACAGGAAACGAGCTGAAGCCGTGGTAAAAAAGTGCCAGGAAAGTGCGGCTCTGTACTCGCTCGGGTGAGTTCATCATTATTTTGATCGAAACCTTCCGTGCGGAACACGTGACGTAACGGCCTAGATTTCGCGAATGGCGAATCCTCGTCATACTTTCGCGACAGTGATGTGGGCTAATCAGTGCGCCCGGGAGAAAATAATGACGAGCAAATAATTGCCGAAATCAAACAGGAAACATCACCGGGTGAATATACAACATCCGCAGAGCACGAATGCCCTCTTGTTGCCAACTCGGGCCGACTGCCAGAGACTTCTTCAGCGAGAACCTCCGGTGCGGCGTTTGATAAAGCTGATATTACGGTCACCGTGTGATACAGATGGCAATCAAGGCATCTGTCATGGGCGAGCGCTTTGAGGTTGAGGACCTCACAACCCACAAAACTGGGGCAATGAGTGTTTTATCAATTTCTGTCCGTCTCAAGTTCTCTCTGTCAATCAATAATGTCTATGAGAATCTCGAGGAAGAAGCAGGCTGATTATTGAAATTGATAGAGAAAGCCATCGACAAATAAGACGGGAAGGAAGCGATCCTGTTTGTGGAAGCGTGTTGTTGCAATGGATAAAAGGGGAAATATAAGTAATCGACTAACCTAACGGCAACCAACAAGCAGGGGCGTAGAAAGGTCTTCGGCCTGCGCAAATTCGAACGAACTGAAAGTTGAGTTCGACGATCCGAATTGTTGGATGATGTAGAACACCATGTTCTCCTCCATCAAAAGAAGAGGGAATTTTATCCTCTTGAACATTTAAATATTTTATCACGTGCTTTGCCCTACCCAACTTTTCTACTCAGCGTTAAAGTCTCCGAGTCAGTCGAAAAGATTTCACGTTCTCCTACATTTCGTGAATAAGCAATTTTTTTAGTTGTGTCACGCGTTTTGCCCCATTCAAATTTTCTATCAAAATTCATACATTATTAATTAATCCATTAAGGTGCATATTTTGAAACAGCAAATTGCGGTGCCCGACAGGATTCCAATGGTGTAAATCAGCATTTGTGCTGAAAATTCTCGACCAGCACAATTATTTCCGCATTTTCTACTGAAATTCTGCTTTTCAATAGATTATCAACACGCCAGGGCTTTGAGATGAAGCTTTCAGAGGTTTTGTGCTGACTATTCAAAATTTGGGTAAGTACCACGAAGTTTTCAAGTTTTGATTAGTCGGTAGTAAATATCGATCCGACAGTAAATCGAAATTTAAACCATCGATTAACTAATCAAATCGAAGGACACTAGATCAATCGATTGTTTAGACACTTATCGATAAACTCTACGCATTTTCCCCCGACCTTTCGCAACGCACGGCGCTTTTTTGGGCGGGCGGGCGGCCAGGGTGTAGGCACAGATTCTGCGGAGCACTTACTGCAGCGACGGCGCACGGTGGATCAAGTCAATAGGAGAGGCTGGAAAAAACTTGAAAACTTTCAAAGCTCATGACTCCGTTTACACACAACTTTGAGGTTCCAAAAGTGGCTCCATTGGTTTCCTCGTGATATTTTTTTCACAAGGCACCCCATATTTAAAATAAGACGAAATAAACATCGACATTTTCAGTATTAGTCAAAACTTGGATGTCCGACCCCTCTGATTGACTCGATCAGTGTTCGAAACTCACCTTTGCGCTTTAGGAGCCATGTGCGCATTCAGCCCGATTTTTAGGCGCCATTGAAGATTTTTTAGGGGCGAAATTGACATTTTGCCTATGTATTACGGCGCATTTAGTGAAAAATTAGACGCAAGATGTTTTCGTAACAGAACTAGTGAGCAGCTGTAACTTAGGGGAGCCAAAAGCACTAAGAATGAAATCGTGAAGAATAGAAAAAGCAAGCTTTCACTTGTAGTGCTGAAAATTCTGAGTTTTTTCAATTCAAATAGATTTGTTTTCCTCTCTTTATGTGACTTCCTGTAAAAATCCAGATCTTTAAGGGGCAATTTTTAGGGGCCATGTTGGCGCAGAGCCTTCATTTTTTAGGCGCCATGGCCGATTTTTTAGGCGCATTTGGCGAGTTGGCGCCTGAGAGTTACGAACACTGTCTCTGATTGACTCGATCCACTGTGCGGGGGCGGCCTTGAGCGGAGCCCATAGCTCATAAACTGATGGATATTCATGTGCCGGGCCGGGTCCGGGGATCCCGAAATACGAGTGAGGCGCGGATAATTGATGGAGTCTAACCGTGTCGCCGGGCCAGCGAGCGCGCATTCGAAATAACCTTTCGCACGAGTGAAATCATAAAGTATGAAATGATGTGCGGGCAAACGGCATCGGCAACGGCACGCCACCGCCCTGCCACCGTCTCCCCGCTTTACGACTCCGCGTTATGATCTCATCGCTCGATTTTGCCGCTTCTCGTTCGGATCATTGCCATCGCATTGCCAAACTCGACGGCAGCCCCGACAACGGATTGCGTCCGAAGAGACAGAATGCTCCAGAAGACTCTCAGACTCTGTTCGAGAGATTAGGAACGAACGTAATTTGCCTCCACTCGTGAAGAATTTTGAAGTACCCCAAAATCACTTGACGTGCATAAGAAGACTATCGATACGGTCCTCCATGCCAATTTTAAATGGAATAGATTGTGAGACAGAAAATACGTAACGCACTTTTTCGGAATTTTAGACCCCCCTCGCCCTTTGTTATGATTCATGACACAACACCAGGCCACCTCCATAATTACGATACGCGTAACGAACCACCTTCCTTTATGATTCCAAAAATTCGAAGAAATTGTTGAAAATACGGATGGATCTTTACATTTATTCCCTGCGCAAACCGAGGGCCGATAAAGATTACCAAGCGACCAGCAAAAAATTGCGCAAATTTTTAGGATTTTGTGTGTTTTTTACCAATATAGAAAAAGGGAAACTCTGGCACTGACCCCACTCTCCCTTAAACGCACAGTCACCCGGGCTCATACCCCCTCCCTCCTCCTACAGCGTTACTCAATTTACGGACGCTCCCTGGTAGCTTTTACCCTGACTTTCGGAAGAGCCGAATTTTGTTGGTCCTTCCACCGTAATTAAATAGACTTAGGACGAGTCTCCACTGCACTCAAGTCCGGCTTAGCGCTTTTGATTGGCCGGTGGTGTGGTTTGGACTCATCGATGGATTTTGCACCTCCTTGGGTAGAACCAAAGACAAGAGACCCTCCACTGGCATCTTGGCGATAGGTGGAAGCTTTTACTTTCGGAGATTCAACATTTCCTCGTGGAAAATTATCAGGGAGCAACAGTAATCTCTTCATTTTCGGCTGTTGACCTACCTACATGGTGGTTGATGAGCTTCGGTTAACGTCATGAGCCAAACAAGTTTCCCAACCTTCGGTTTGTTTGCAAAACGATACTGCCAACACGTTGTTAACCGTCAACCAAGTAGGCAGGTCGAATGTTGAAATCCCGAAAGTAAAAGCTGCCACCATCGCCAAGATACTAATGGAGGGCCTCTTGTCTCTGGAGAGAACCGACAAGATTCGGCCCCAGAGCTTTTATTTTTATGTTCCCTGATACATCCCAGTATTTACCGGTTTTCCATGACATCATGTTCTCGAACCCGCGGTCCCGTTTCCCGCGGAAGGTTACATTTTGGACGAAATCCAGCGTTGCCAAGTTGCGAGTTTTCGCCACGGAGCCGTACAGAGATGGAGCTTACGCTCGGCGGGCGGGATCCGGAGAAAGCAGGGCACGGCGCGGTGGAACTCGAAGCCGAGCTAAAAGTCGGCGACTTGACTTACGCCGTGCCGCATGCCGCCGTGTTTTCCTCCGTGCGGTACCGTAATTGCCGGGCCGCGCTCCCGCATGCCAAATCCCGACACAGCTCCGCACCACGCCGCTACGGAGCCGGGTGTCTGTTCCGAGCTCCGAGACGCCACCACGCACACTGGACCCGGTCGATAGGAAAAATCGGACAAAAACTGGAAAATTTGAAAGCTTCACTGGAAAAAAAAACACATTGGATCTAGAGCCCATGACTCCTGAAAACATTGACAAGAAAAAATACTCTTGATTCAATCGGATTTTTGCTTGAATTAAGAGGTTTGGTTCTTGATTTAAGCTAGATTCTGATTGATAAGAGTACTTTTTCTTGTCGATGTTTTTAAGAGTCTGGACTCTAGATCCAATGTGTTTTTTTCCCCTCAATGATTGAACTTTCAAAAATACGAAATAAAAAAGTTTAAGAGGGGTTTCGTTGTTTTTTTTGTGAAAGTTCCTAGCAGAAACATACCTTGAAATTGAATTTGTGACAAAATAAACATCAAAATTTGAAATTTCGGTCGCAATTTTCATGCCCGACCTCTTTATTAGATCGGTCCACTTCGAGTTACCAGGGTGTCTACTAACGGGCTGGTCAAAAGTCAGTGCTTTTACAGTACTTTTTCAGTACATTCCCGAGAAATTCAGTACCTACATTTGACGAAATTCGAAAAATTTCAAAATTTTGAAAATCTCGCTCAAATCGCGACAAAATTGAAAAAAATCCGGACCTTCTTGCGGAAATTCCGCACTTTTTCAGTACTTCCGGACCGCCCTTAAAAAATTAGTACTATATCAGGACTTTCCGGACTTGGAGACACCCTGGTTAATTAGAGAGGTCGGACATGAAATTTTTGACTAAAATTGCAAATGTTGTTGGCTTTAAGTTTTTAGTAAGATTATGATTCTAATTTCGGTTTTGGCAGTTTATTTTCGTCACATCTTAAATTTCAAGGGATGCTTCCAGAGGAGAATTTCACGAGGAAACTAGTGGAACCGTTTTTAAAACCTCAAAGTTGTGTATGAACGGAGTTAAGAGCGTTTGCAGTTTCCAAATTATGTGAGACTTCTCCTATTGACTCGATCCACTGAGCGACGCCACCATCCGCCCGGTAGCGTGGGAAAAATACGGATTCCGCTACGGAAGATGCGGATCGGCCGATTCTCGCTCATCGATGCATCCTCGCAGCGGAGTGCCTAGCGCTTCGTCATGATCGGCCAGCTTGTCCCGAACTTTGCTCGCATCGGTTCCGCTAAGTAAGTGCCATGAGGTCGACGAACTAGATCATACGTTGATCGAGACGACATCGAGGAAGAAAATTGGGTCGAACACTGAACTTTTTCAGTCGAGGCAAGGTTTCCATAATGGAGATGTTGCATGTGTGAGGGATTTGCGATTTGACAATCGATTTTTATGTAAAAGTTCGCGAGATTCACGATGGTGCCACTGGTTTTCTCTGAAATCAACTCCCAAGCTCAAAAAAGCTCTCAAGTTGAGGCCAAAATGGAAGGGATATCCCCACGCTATCCTGAGAGTCCACCTCTACATCAAGACAAACTCTCCATGCAAAGATAGGGAGCAAATACATTGACAGGGTTGCCGTTATTTCAGTTTTAGACCCCCAAATATAAGGTGGCAGCCCTGTCAATGTATTTGCTCCCTATCTTTGCTTGAAGAGTTTGTCTTGATGTAGAGGTGGACTCTCAGGATAGCGTGGGATATTCCCTCCATTTTGGCCTAACTTGAGAGCTTTTTTGAGCTTGGGAGTTGATTTCAGAGAAAACCAGTGGCACAATCGTGTTTCTCGCCAACTTTTACAGAAGAATCAACAGTCAAATCGCAAATTCCTTACACATGCAACATCTTCATTATCTGATGAATGCCGTGTTTTGACTCTCCCTTTGAAGAGACTCAAGCTGGATCCTCTCAACTATCGTACTAAGTAAGAACCGATGAACCTTTAGAAGTTGCCAAATTTCCTCTGATAAAACATGAATTTTTAGGGATTTCTGTGAGCATTTAGCTTAGATGTTCTTACAGAATTTTATTGGCGACCTGATGTAAATCATCTGAAAATTCCAAAAGAAAACATTCATAACTCTCCTCAAAAATAAACATTTTATCGGAGGAAAATTGGCAACTCTTGAATGTTGATAAGGTGTTTTTTCTTAGCACATCACTTCCGTGCTAAGGAGGAACGCCGTATGAACCTTCAGGCGTTGTCAAATTTCCTTGGGTAAATCACGAATTCTCAGGAAAATTCGTCAATATTTCTCTTCCGATATTTCATATAATTTTGCTCACAATATCACCCAAAGTTCCTAAAAATTTCAAGGAAAGTATTCATAACCCTCCTCAAAAAGAAACCTTTTCTCGGAGGAAATTTGGTAACTCTCGAATGTTGATACGGCGTTTTTCCTCAGCACAACAGTAAAGCGTTCGTCGAGGGAGCACGGGCGATCCGCACGCAACATGCCGAACGGACGAACACGCCAAGGAGGGAAAACACGAAGGGCGGGGGGCGGGGGGTAATTCAGCGAGAAAATAAGCCCGGTATAAGAACTCGCCTTGACCTACAGTTATGTTATGATAAGCGTTCATCTGTTGCCGACTGGCGCTGCGGCCACTATTCATATTTTACTGGGTCACTTCGCGGCCGCTGCCGGCCGGCTCGACTCGGCTCTTCCCGAACGGCGCACAGTAGAACGAATCTCTCGATGTCTACTAACACAGGCTGGCCAAAAATCAGTACTTTTACGGTACTTTTTCAGTGCAACCCCAAGAAATTCAGTGCCTCCTTGACAGAAAAATTCAGTACTTTTTCAGTACCTTTCTTGGACGCAATTCGAAAAATGTCAAGAGTCTGAAAATCTCGCTCGCATTGCGGCATAAATGACAAAAAATGAGAACAATTCCGGACCATCTTGCGGAATTTCCGCACTTTTTCAGTACTTCCGGAACGCTCTTAAAAAATCAGTACTATCTCTGGACTTTTCGGAAATTCCGGACTTGTAGACACCCTGGAATCTCTCGATGGAATCGGACACGAAATGTTTGACAAAAATTGTAAATTTAATGTTTATTTCGTCACAAACTCAATATCAAGGAGTATAGGAAATTTCACGACAAAACCAATGGAACCACTCTTAAACTTTCTTGTTTCATATTTTCGAAAAAGAAAAAGCTTTTCAAGTTTCCAGATTAAGTCCGACTTCTCTTATTGACTCGATCCACTGTGCGGCGGACGATGCGAGAGGCGCCCACAACTCGAATTCCTCCCGTTTTCCCGGCTGCGGACGGCTATTTTTAGCCGGCTTGAAAAAACAACGGTTCTACCCGTCCCACCGATTTTTTTTAATCCGGGATTCCACGTTTCGAAGGGGATTTCGAGCCTCGAACGACTGGCAATGGACCACTTGGCCTCCGGAGTAAGAATGGACCAATCAATAGACGGGGTCAGAGATCAAATATTATTATTAGGTATGCATTTTGTAATTGGGAACTGAAATTTCAGGCATATGTGCCGAAAGTTTCCCAATGCAGATAAGGGGATTTTATGAATGAGCCTGAAATCGTAGTTCATTGTCAACTGTGGTCCATCTTCAGTTGCTTCGCTCTTCTCGAAGGTTCCTGATTATTGCATGGGAATTTTTTTTTCGAGTTTTGCCCCCTGTTCTCCGGAAAAGTATCCTCCTTTCCCTTGGTCTCTTTCCAAATTTTCCAGATCGCCAGAAACCCCACTATTTAGGAGGTAGTTTTGTTGACACCAGTTTCAATTTCACTAAACTGTCCTTAACATACTGTTGACGATTACACGCATGAGTGTGTTCTCAGTTCTCGGATGCAGAAGCACCGCTCTTTTACTTCGTGGCGCAAGTCGACGGTTAAAAGCGGTTGAAAAAGTCGCATTCTGTTTTCGTCAGTTGACACTCCATCAAAACTAATCATACTAATACATTCTTCAATGTAAACGAGAGTGGAAAAATGATTTTTCGAGTTTTGACGACCGTGTCGAGAAATCTTGATTTTCCTACGTCATTCCTTGATAAATCCCTGATATTTTCTGATTTTCACGGTGAATTTCCAGATGGAAACTTAGGATTTCCTATAAGTTGTCTATGAAACCCCATGTTTGTCTCTTAAGTTCGAAAAAAATAAACAATTTCAAATTTCGTCTGAGTACTTCAAAACAATTCGATTTTGGAGCGAAGACAGAAAAAAGTGCGTTTTTTAACACCAATTCCTGCACAAATTCTCTAACTTCCTAATATTAATACATCTATTCCTTGACAGATTCCGGTAACCTCAAATTTTTACGGGTCCTGAACATCATGAAGAAAATGCGTTGTTGTCAGATAACGCAGCAAAAATACCTTTCGAAGAGCTTTTACAGTGACCAGGCACTATCTTATATTGAATCCTAGGGCTAGAAATTACCTTTCTTAACGAATTTCTTCTTGTCGCCGCCGAGGCATCCCTTGAGGGTGCTGTTGTGGATGTTCTCGCGGTTGTCCACGTCGAATTTCCCGCTTTTCTTGGGCTTGCCGGCCGGGGGGAGGGCGGCCAGGGGGGCGGCATCCCCCGGGCGGGGGGCTCCGTTCCTGGCCCGCTCCGGGGCCGGCGGCTTCTTGGCCAGGTTCGTGTTCTGCTGCTCGCTCAGGATGAACTTGTGCACGCTCAACCGCGAGTCCACGTTCTCGTTCAGGGGCTTCATTGCACAGATTTCCAGCCGACGGAGTCCTCAGATCATCTGCTCAACCGATCAACGGGGGCGCACTTTCGGCTCGTTCCGAGAACACTCGGTTCGCAATCAAACCGAACACGGTTCGCAATCAAACCGAACACGGTTCGCACCTCGATCGGCGGATCCACGGACAGTTCACACTTGGAGGCGGTTGGCACTTCGGTTCGTTCGCACTGGGTAAACGCGCAAACAGTTCGACAGTGAAGAAGGCTCGATCGATTCACACGGATGTAAAGCTCGGGATGCGAATGTTCACCACTGAAAAGAAATGCGATGTTGTCAAATAACGCGGCGAAAACAACTTTTCAAGAACTTTTCGCAAGAACGTATTCACACGGATGTAAAACGCGGGATGCGAGTGTTCACCACTGAAAAGAAATGCGATGTTGTCAAATAACGCGGCGAAAACAACTTTTCGAGAACTTTAACTGAGCCGGGGCACTTGATTTTAAATTGAAATCCGGTGTGGATTTCACTTCGAAGTCAAATATTCCCCAAAAACCCGAATATATAGCGTGATAAGGAGTGAAATTCGCTTTGTAAGAGCAAAGTTAACACCGCAAAAAAAGCGGATTTCGCACAGCAATCGGACGTATTCCTATCAAACGGAACTGTGTGCATTAAGACATGAGCCCTGAGACCCAAGAATATGTGCATAACAGGGCTCACGTCATAATGCACATAGTTCCGCTTGATAGAAATGCGTCAAA